>NC_092354.1:64673644-64984066 GCF_963676685.1 Mytilus edulis | reverse complement strand
TTTATTACTCAATGTTCAGACAATGTAGGAGGACTTTTGTAACAACTGTTTATAATTACTTGATCATTATGTTAATATATTTTCATTTCTATCGTTGATGAGAAAGTCAATAGATAAGAACTATAATTTATACAATATTTAAATATTGTTAGACACAAACCTCCTAAAAGTGCACAAGATAAGTTAACCATTATGATAAAAGAAGTAAAAATTCGAAATTGTTTTAGATTCGGGACATATTGTATATTCCCCTGTATTAATATGACTTTTGATCGAGAGAAGCCATTTCAATTGATATCTTATATGGTGTATTTTATGTTTAGCCCCTCTTTTATTTCTATGGTATGGTACTACACTAGTGTTTCAGATAAGGGCGATGGTAAGTACTTATTAAAGCGCTTAAACCCGTTGCAGATGTTTGCAACAGTATTCAGTCAAAAATTTGATGTTTATATTGATGTTGTTCATAAGTGTTTCTCGTCTTTTTCATATAAATTAGACCGTTGGTTTTCTCGTTTTAATGGTTTTACAATAATATTTTGGAGCCCTTATTACATGTTGCTTCCTGTTTGATGTGAGCCAAGCCTCAGTGTTGAAGACCGTACTTTGACCTATGATGGTTTACTTTTACAAATTGTGACTTGGATATAATATTTCACATTATGAATATTTTTTTCCAAGTTAATTAAAACGGATTATACAATGTTAACATTCTATTCAACA
This sequence comes from Mytilus edulis, assembly GCF_963676685.1. Classification (NCBI taxonomy): domain Eukaryota; kingdom Metazoa; phylum Mollusca; class Bivalvia; order Mytilida; family Mytilidae; genus Mytilus; species Mytilus edulis. Next base: position 64,983,343 of record NC_092354.1, on the reverse strand, counting down.
TCTGTTTTACTTAGCCTCTTACTTCAATAAAAACAGAATAACAATTTTAACTACTACAATTATTAAGTTAAAAAAAAACAACAACAAAACAACAAAAGAAACAAATACACGGACTTTTATTTTAACAAAAGTTTCAAAAATGAATACTGTGGATTCATTTAATCTAGTGGGAATCATTTTTCGTATATTGAACAACTATCCTTTTCGTGGATATTTGATTTTGTAGATATGCCAAAAGTCTGCATATATTTTTATATAACATTTGTAATTTGTTAGGAAGCTGTCCAAGTAAATATCAGGCAAATCCTATGATATGGGTGGCACAACATATGTTTTCCCACTGAATTTTTGGTTCCAATGCAATGTTTTTATCATACAAAGGATATATATGTTAAAGACACTTTTGAATCAACAGTGGATGGCTCAGAAAATGATTTTAAAGTTCACTAACAATGCAACAAAATTTTATACTAAATGAATAGTTATCTCCCCTTTTCAATGAATTTTCAGTGCTTTCTATGTATTGTTTTTCTCTTTATTTGTTGCAGTTAATAAAAAAAACAAAAATTAACTTTGAGAAAGAATGCATTTGTGATATGAAATAGATGAAAAAAAAATGAAAACAAAATATGTCATGTGCCATCCACTGCCTGATTTTTCCATGGATACCTTCTTAGGAACTAAAATTCATGATTTCCAGGTAGCCACGAAATCCTCGAAAATTAGTATTCAACGAATAATAATGAGTCCACAGTGTGATAAAATTCGATTTACATCCGGAAAGAGAAGCACCGGAAAGATCAATAAATTTTATGATGCTATTTATATAATTATATTTAACTTGTCATAGTTAAGCGGAAATAAAAAATGTCTGTTTGAGTGATATTGGATATTTGTTTTGCCTTTTAAAAGTGACTGAACTTAACCGTTTGTGGTGATTAGGAAGGTAAATCATCTTGGCAAATACATTTAATCAACATGTTTCCCATTTTCCCTAGATTATATAAATACAAAAGTATAAACATTATTATTAGCTAAAAAAAACAGTACGCATAAAAGTGTAATTCTTTGTATAGATACATTACTAAATCAGATCGAAAATGAAATTAAAAGGTCTATGCATGATAATTCAATTATAAAGTATAAGGGAGGGGCGAACAATACCAAAAGGGACAGGCAAACTCAACACAACATAGAAAACTAAAGACTAAGCAACACGAACCATAGAAAAGCTTTCGGTGATCCCAGGTGCTCCGAAAGGACGAGCAGATCTTGTTCTACATGTGGCACCAGTCGTGTTGCTGTTATTAAAAATCTGGTAAATAGTTTAATTTAGTAGGTCACATTCGTGAAAAGAAAACGGGGATTGTAATTACGACGCTTTGAACATATCTAATATCACTATAAAATCATTCCGGTTTATGTTGCAATATCAAAGCCCAGTATGAAGGCACTGACAATTAATCTTAGACAGCCATTTTTCTAGTGCTCTATTCTACCATGGTATTTTTATTCACGTGAGTGTTTTTTTTTCTTTTACCCTTTGATTTGTCACTATTTCTGACTCTGAATTATGTTTAATACTGAATCCAGCATAGTATTTTTCCATAATATTTTCATGCCTAAGTAACTAGTAACTATTACTGTCCCTGTAATAAAGTAATGAATGGATTAGTTCTCATTGTATTATCTTAAGAATACATTAAATTCCTCTAAAAAAATAAACAATAAGACAAAGCATACATTTTTTCTTGTGTCCCAACAGAAAAAAAATAGCCAAACTATGTACAGTCTTCCGAAGCTACACAAACCACCTTACAAGTATAGATTTATTTCGTCTTCGAGCCATTGTTCCACTACTAAATTGTATATTTTCCTTACCACCAACTTGGTACAATCAAAAACCTGATAATAATTGTTCAAATAAGGCCTCAGAAAATAGTAGAATTAATTACTTTTGAAGTAAAATACTCGTTGTCAGTACTTGATAAATTGCATGCTTATATTGGTGATTTTGAATATGTTCAAATTATTTATTTTTCTACCCTATATATCAAACTACCTTACATTCTGATGAGAAAAAAAATGACACACCGAATTTAAAATCAGAATGCGAATACTTATGTTCAAACTCTTTTATGTCTTTTTTTAGTAGCAATAATCAAAAGAACTTAGTCAATTGGACATGCTTTGATACTATATCTGACCTTGAATTTTTACTAGATAACATTTTTGTTCGCTTTGGAGATTCCGTATGTCCGGTTATCGGAATTCCAATGGGGACAAATTGTGCACCACCTATTGTGGGCCTGTTTTTGTATTGATATTAGTACAACTTATGACAAAAATCAGCAAACACCCCCCGAAACAACATCTGATACAAAAAATTAATAATACTTTTAGATATTTGGATAATGTGTTGGTTCTCAATAATCATCATAATGAAGACTTCAGTATGTATACTATTTTTTTTTTATCCTGTTTAACTTACTTTGAGTAAAGCTAATACTAACAATGACTACTGCCCATTTCCCGATCTTGCTATCAATATCATACGGAAAGCTTAATACAAATATGTATGATAAAAGAGATGATTTTTCACTTCCTATCGTTAATTATACATTTAAGATGGTGACGTTCCATTGTCACCATCTTACGGTGTTTATATATCTCAACTTGTACGATTCGCTCGTGTATGTAACAACGTTTTAGATTTTAACGAGAACAAATTTGTTATTACTGAAAATATAATACACCAGGGTATTCGATATAATAAACTAGTCAAAACATTAACTAAATTTTACTAAATATTATCATCGGTAAGAGGACATCATTCGTAAATATATCTCAAGATGCGGTATACTACTGATGTCTTTATTTACTACGGCCTTTCAGTGGTTTAGTTAGTCAATCTTCAAACATCCTAGACACTCTATAATATTTGTTTGAGTAAAACGTTATACTTTTGTTAAAGTATTTTTATTTTCATCCGGTTTGAAAAAATCGATAGATTAAAACTTGAAATATTCTTTGTCTGATGTGTGTACGTGCTAACGGATAGATGTATACATAACAGATTTTAATAAGTTAGCAAAATGTTGTTGCTACTTTTTACTTTTAATGATTTTACTAGTCAATCTTCAGACAATGTAGAAGTTCTTTTGTAACAACTGTTTAAAACTACTTGTCTGATCATTATGTTAATATATTAACATGTGTTCATCGTTGATTATAAAGTCTATAATTTATACAATATTTAAATATTGTTAGACACAAACATCATTTAGCTGCACAAGATACGTCAACCATTATGACCGAAAAGTAAAATTGAAAATGGTTTCAGATTTGGAACCTAGAGTATAGTCACCTGTATTAATATGTCTCTTGATCGAGAGAAGCCATATTGATATTTTATATTGTGTATTTTATTTCTAGTCCCTCTTTTGTTTCTATATTGTGAAAGTACACTATTGTTTCAGATAAGAGCGAAGGTTAGTACCTTTTAAAACTTTAAACCCGCTCCTATTTTTTTGCACCTGTATACAGTCAAAAATCTGTGTTTCAGAAGTTGTCGTTTGTTGATGTTGATTTTAGGCTTTTTTTATATAGATTAGACTGTTGATTTTCTCGTTTTCTCATTTGAATGGTTTTACAATAGTATTTGTGGAGCCCTTTATACATGTAGCTTGCTGTTTGGTGTGCGTCAAGGATCCGTGTTGAAGATCGTACTTTGATTTATAATGGTTTACCTTTACAGATTGTGACTAGGATATAATAGTTCATATTATGATTATTCTTTTTTCAACTTTATCAAAACCGATTATACATTGTTAAAATTCTATTCAACATCTGTTTTACTTTAATACTTCAATAAAAACAGAAAAAAACAATTTTAACTACTACAATTTATAAAGTTAAAAGAAACAAAAACAAATAAAAACAAAAGAAACAAATACACGGACTTATATGTTTTAAAAATCTTTATATCAAATCATTCCTTTATATAATGGACTTTGATGTGACTGTAAAACAAATGCGAGGTTAAAGTAGCTTCAAACCCAGGTTTAATACACCATTTTTTCTATATAAGAAAATGTTTGTACAAGTCAGCAAAATGACAATTGTCACCCAATTGAACGCAATACTTAACTCTAAATTATACACAAGAAACTAAAATTAAAAATAATACAAGACTAACAAAGGCCATAGGCTCCTGACTTGGGACAGGCGCAAAACTTTAGCGGGATTAAACACAAAATATAAACAAAATGACAATAATACATAAATAACAACAGACTAGTAGCAGTTAACTGACATGCCAGCTCCAGACTTCAATTAAACTGATGTAAAGATTATATCTTCATTGCCTGTATACTCCATTGTTATATCTGCCCCAGTCAAAATGAGTAAAGCAGGCCAAACATGCATGGTGATGGTCTAAATACATTGTTTAACAGATTGCAATCATAGATTGACGAGTAATTAAATGCTATAAATAAAAGCTCCATTCTTTTGTCCAGCACATCAAATCACTTGTGAAAAGTGAATATTTACAATTTAAACCCGAATCGATAATGAACGTTTTATCCTTCTATCGTTCAGGGTAAAATATTTTACATAAAGGGCCAACCCGAGGTAAAATCACGATATATTCAAGCCCCCATGAATTATTTCTGAGTTCCGTATTTGCCATTTGTTTCAAAATAACTGGGTACTATCGGATGTAAGCGTGGTAAAGAACAGCACACAGATCAATATCGTTTTTAGAACTTATATCAAAATACCATGATTATGAATATCACACTTTTGATTAGGGTCTTGCAAGAAAATCAAAACACTTGTTAAACACATATATATAAAAAAAATATATGATTTAGTTTCTTACAATATGAATTAAGTTGACTCCACTTACCAGAGTAAAAACAAAAATTGATAAAAAAAGAAAGATATTTGGTATTTGCCAACAAAGTCGAAAGTATGCCATACATGGCATATTTTCTTTATTAGATCACAAAGTCTTTCTCATTGAAAAAAAAAATAATCAAGTGCTGTTTCCAAATGTTTTATGCCGGATACACTAGTTTTACCAATATTTCAGTGATTTACCAATATTTCAATAGTTTACGCTTAAGCAGTGTTTAAAGGTTGTCAAGTATATAATTTTCTTTATGAATATGCTGCTATGCTCTTTATAAATGAAAGCAAATTTTAAAATATTTGGCTTCTGGTACGGGCGAATATCTAATGAATGGCAATCACTTATTTGTAACTGGTTGTTATGCTTTTGATAACAGCATGTGTTTTACTTTGTCGCATCGTCCACATTGTATTTATTACTGCTTTCGCAATACATTGATAAAGTATATGTGTTTATATATATATCTTATATTACTGATTTTAGTTTGTCAAAGTCCAATGTTCTCATATTGTTATACCTCAATCAACCCTTGAGACTAAACAAAACGCTCGCAATTTTATTTTCAGTTTGAATTTGATTACCTGTTTGTTGCATAATCACTTTACTTTGTAAATATCTGCACCAGGCACTCTCCAAATGAGACATGCAGACCAAACATTCATCGTGTTGGTCTCAATACACTTTTATATCAGATCGCAATCCATGATGTATAAGTACATGTTAATAACTGCTATATAGGTCCATTATTATGTTCATCACATTGAATCGCTTGTGAAAACAGAATATTTACTATCAAACACGATTCGGTAATGAATGAAGACAACATGAGTATACCGCTGTTCGAAAGTCATAAATCGATTGAGAGAACACAAATCCGCGTTACAAATTAAAACCGGAGGAAATACACCAACTATAAGATGAAAAACAGCGAAACAGAAACGCTGAAGTGCAACAATAAACAATCAACAATGCAAGACACAGAAAGGAATTATACGATAACAACTGCCATTTTGCTGACTTGGTACAGGACATTTTAAGAAAAAAAGGCTGGTTCAAACTTGTCGTATAGCTAGCTTAACCACTCAATTCGATGACAGTAGATCAAGTTTCATAATAATGACAAAGATGGGTTTACAAAACAGACAGACATTAAAGGTAATGAACGTTTTATCTCGTAAATATATGTATATAATAGTAAGTAGAAATAAACTTGTGTTGAATCGATCATGTAAGACAATACACATAGTATACACAGTTTGTATTGTGATTTTTCAATAAACACAATAACCTTTGAAATATTGATAGTTCTTATTTTCATAGCTTTGAATTAATTATAATTATTAACAGTTGTCTAAAAAAAACCTCAGTAAAGAAAAAAAAGCATAAAAAAGTCGGATATGTATGATTTACTTTCGTAGGGTTAAATACTGAATGTTTTTTTTATTGTTTATCATATGTATGTTGTTTTATTATGATATCATGCATATGTTTTATTGAAGCATTTGAGTGTTTGAATTCAAAATATTACACATGCATTTATAAAAAGGTTTAATCTTATTAAAAGGTTTTATTATATCACTGAAAAAAATCTCTTTTCACATTGACTAAAAGCATACTTAGTCTTCTTTTATAAAACATTAAATGTATCTCAAGTAAAATCACAAGAGGTTAATATATAAAATTGAGAATGGAAATGGGGAATATTTCAATTAGACAACAACCCGACCAAAGGCGACCAAATGGGTCTTCAGTGCAGCGAGAAATTCCCACACTCGGAGGCGTGCTTCAGCTGGCCCCGAATCAGAAATGTATATTAGTTCATTGATAATGGACGTCATACTAAACTCCGAAATATATAATAATAAAAAAAAAATCTGACTTAGTGTTTTGTTGACTTTAGCAAGACATTTTATTCAGTAGTCCATGCTGCGTTATCAAACACACTGTTGGTTTGGGAATTAACAGTAACATGTTCAGAGTTATAAAAGTTTTTTTTTCAAATTTGAAAAGTGCTACTGCCCACAGGTTTTTTTTTCCATGACGTCATATTTTGAGGGACCATGCATACCATGCATAAGTGACCCTTAGTGGTGGAATGGTAAATAAAGATATTTGTATAAAACTATGTATCACTGGATCAGAAGTTTCATTAGTTTATAATGAAATAAAATAAAGTGTACTTTTAATATAATACAAAAAGTTATATCCAGAGAAATGAGGGAAAATTGTTTAAACTGAACATAAAAAACTTGAAGTCAGGTCATGTGCATACACATTAAGACATGGTACAGGCACATTTCACATAATCAAACCTGTATGAAATTCATATGTTTTCACCTGGCCTTTCAAACAAATCTCGTTTCGAGAAAAGAGCTACAGTGGCTGCAAATAAGTTTTCAATTTTCACTGTTAAAAAATCCAGGATGTTTACAGTATTGTCTACCCTCAAAACATGTATATTTAATATTATTTTAATTCTTCAACCTTTTTTAATGAAAAGCTAATTAACTTATTTTACACTCAAATACTAAAAATACGATTTTTTTCTCTCTAATTACATGAATGAAAAGGGATTGTTATCCATGGTAATTTTCAGTCGGGGAATAACCCCTAGCTTTTAATACGAAACTGTTTACAGCACCCATTAGACTTTGACTAATGATGTTTACAGACTGGTTTTCGGTGGATAACTATAGAGGTAGAACAGTGCTCAAAAGTGGCGTTTAAAACAAATAAAAACAAGAATGTGTCCAAAGTACACGGATGCCCCACTCGCACTATCCTTTTGCATGTTCCATGGACCGTGAAATTGGGTAATAATCTAATTTGGCATTAAAATTAGAAAGAATATACTATAGGGAACATATGTACTAAGTTTCAAGTTGATTGGACTTCAATTTCATCAAAAACTACCTTGACCAAAAACTTTAACCTGAAACTTCTTCTTTCATTTTCTATGTTCAGTGGACCGTGAAATTGAAGTCAAAAGTCTAATTTGGCTTTAAAATTGGAAAGATCATATCATAAGCAACAAGTCTACTAAGTTTCAAGTTGATTGGACTTCAGCTTCATCAAAAACTACCTTGACCAAAAACTTTTAACCTGAACGAACGGACGCACAGACGGACGAACGAAACCACAGACGAACGAACGGAGCCACAGACCAGAAAACATAATGCCCCTCTACTATCGTAGGTGGGGCATAACAAATCAAATATATTATTAGGACTAAACTATGTATCAATCTCAGTCTATTGAAGAAGCGAATCGATAAAAACTTTTCTTATATCACATAGCGATAGTGTCTAATATCATATGTAAATATGCAGACATTCCACGCGGAAAATGTTGTTTTCGGCAACGAAAAATTAAGAAAATACTAACTTTAGAATTTATTGTTCAAATATAAACAACAATTGATTCTAAATATAAATTCATAAGTTAGTTAGAAGCAAACGTTTATGTCCGTGTAAAATTTGAAGTGCTGTGTTTTTCTTATATGCATAAATATACAAATGCTATTATTTCTAATATCAATGCGATACTTTTAAAATATCATAGCGGTGTTTTTCTTATATCAATATTAGTACTTATTAATATTAATATTTGACTGCTGTACCCATATTTTGACAATTTTACCTATTATGTATGTTTTGTTCACGTATCGTTGTAAATATGACAGAATTTGATTAGACTGTCATACACGTGATAGGTTTAGCGCTATAAAACCAGGTTCAATCCACCAATTTCAAAATTAGAAAATGTCAGTTCCGATGGGGTTTAATAAACAATGTCGTAATCAAATAGCTACATGTAAGTATCAAAATTATTGTTCACATATATAACATTTAGCAAATTTTATAATGAACGCACCAACATAATATGTATCGGATATGCTCGCAACGCACGCATGGAAGACTTTCTTTATTGATAACAATGAAACTAACTTGTGACAAAGATGAATCATACTGTCCTCGTTCAGATTGATTCGACAAAATCTGACCTGTACTTTTGAATCTCATTTTTTTATACAAATTAGACCGTTTGCTTTCCTGTTTGAATGATTTAACACTAGTATTTTTTTGTTCCTATATAGCATGGTGTTCGCTGTGAGCCAATGCTCCGTGTTTAAGGCACTACTTTGATCTATAATGGTTTACTTGAAACAAATTATTACTTTGATGGAAAGTTGTCTCATTCGAACTCATGCACCATCTTCTTATAAAGTCAGGTCATGTGCATACACATTAAGACATGGTACAGGCACATTTCACATAATCAAACCTGTATGAAATTCATATGTTTTCACCTGGCCTTTCAAACAAATCTCGTTTCGAGAAAAGAGCTACAGTGGCTGCAAATAAGTTTTCAATTTTCACTGCCAAAAAAACCAGGATGTTTACAGTATTGTCTACCCTCAAAACATGTATATTTAATATACTTTAAAAAATTATTTTAATTCTTCAACCTTTTTTAATGAAAAGCTAATTAACTTATTTTACACTCAAATACTAAAAATACGAATTTTTTCTCTCTAATTACGTGAATGAAAAGGGATTGTTATCCATGGTAATTTTCAGTCGGGGAATAACCCCTAGCTTTTTATACGAAACTGTTTACAGCACCCGTTAGACTTTGACTAATGATGTTTACAGACTGGTTTTCGGTGGATAACTATAGAGGTTCGTGTTGTTTATTCTTTAGTTTTCTATGTTGTGTCATGTGTACTATTGTTTTTCTGTTTGTCTTTTTTTTTAATTTTTGGCCATGGCGTTGTCAGTTTGTTTTAGATTTATGAGTTTGACTGTCCCTTTGGTATCTTTCGTCCCTCTTTTATATCAATAAATCTTTAAAATTTCCCCATTATAAATAACTGCTTTCCAGTCATGACTCCAAAAACGTCATTTGAGTACTGAATCTTTTGTAAAGTGCAATATGAACTAGCACACTTCTAAAGATTTAACGGTAACTACAAGTTATGATGGTACAAGAACGATTACGTCAATAAAATTACCAAATAGATCTTAATTTATAAATATAGAAAAGATACGGATTCCTATTTTGCACTAAGAAATGTTCGCGTATTTATACGATCGTTTACTAGTCAAAAACGAAAGTCAAATCTATGTGGCAACAATACATCGGAATGCCCTCACGGTCATCGCGATGTAAAAGAGCGTCCATGCGGCGAGCTGATTATGTGTATAGAGATATCGATTTAGCAACGGGAAAAGTCTTTGATATCCAAAAAGAACTGTTTTCCTTTTCTCTATGTTAATAATAAACACATTTTCTGTTTGACAAGATTTTTGATTTTCGTTGTATCTGAAGTTGTTAAATTTATAGTTTGAGGCTACTCAGTTGGTATCTTCAAAGTTCGGGACATCAGCATTTGTACATTTTTAATTTGTTTTGAATATTTATTTTACCATTTGAATATTCATTGTTATTTGGAGCTGTATTTGGGTTGGATTGTTTGAATGAATGTTTTTTTTTCTTTTAAGAAATGATATTTTTTGTCTATTTCGATATTACCCATGTGGATAGGCTATAGCAGTGTGACCTCAATGGTTTTCAAAAGTTCAAAAGGGGGTTCCTAACCCGGGAAAAAGGGGGGTCCAACCATATGTCCCCATTCAAATGCATTGATCGGCCAAAAAAAAAAGGGAGATTCCAACCCCCGGATCCCCCCCCCCCCCCTGGATCCACCACTGGACCTATATTAGAATCTAATAGGTCGGCAGACTATTTACAACCGCATTTAAATCCCGCCATTGCATCACCACTTTAAATAGAATTAGTCGGTTAAACCATGTGATTGTAAACAATAGACTGAACAGGTTGTTAACACTTACAGCTATCAATAGGGTCACGCAACATTTTCGAAATGATAAGTTCATGTAAGCGTTAATTTTGTTACAGATACGAAATTTTAGTGATATTGATCCTCAAACATTAAGCCGGTCATGAACTAAGTTTGTGAATTATGTTTGCGGTTTTCTTGACATGCATTGTGACGCGTCATCGTATTCATTTTATATTAGAAAACTAAAGCAGTTATATTAGAAAAATATAGCAGTTATATTAAAAAAGTATCGCATTCATGAATTTTTTATATTAAAAAAACATCGCTATATATATATATGATATAAGACAAACATCGCATTGATATAATAAAATATAGCAGTATCTTTGACTTATAGGTGATTTTGGCTTAGCAAATAATTGAATTCATCTCAATTGCATTCTACTGAATTTGCTACGTGATATTTATTGAATGTGTACATCTACAGGTTAAACTGTATTTCACCTTTATTTCAATTGCATCTTAATGACCTTGTAATTTGTAACTCATGGACCATTCGGCTCATTAAAAGGATTCTTTTACGTATATCAACTGGTCTGATGTGTTATCCCTACACGAGTTATCATATATCTGCAATTATATTACTTTCTTAGATATTCCAAAGTTCCTGTAAACACTTTCATACAGATTTAATCTTATGAACAGTTTTTACGTTATATTTATACGGGAACAAATGTGATTTTGATTTCCTTGTTTGTTTTTCTTTCTAAAATGATAAAACTATGTACTGTCTTAGTAGTAAATTTAAATGTTGATTTTCATATTTTGAAAATATACAAAATGTGTATCTGAAGTATTTTGTCATTTCCTTTACATCTTCAATTTGATGAATCACATTTCAAAAACGAAATTCACAAAATTACCGAACTCCGATGAAAATTCAAAACGAAAAGTTCAAAATCAAAAGCTCAAACACAAAACGCTTGTGAATAATACAAAGTTTGGTGACTATGTTGAACGAATCTATCCCACTGAACTGGTGATAAAGGATATTACAGCTAAGTCTGCTTCATATCTTAACTTACATCTAGAAATTGACAATGAGGGTTGGTAAAAACAAAACAAGAAAAGAGATGATTTCTTAGTTGTGTCTTCTGTACTATTACTTGTTTGTTTGTCCTTTTATTTCAAGTTGTCAGTTTATTTTCTATCTATGAGTTTGACTCTCCTTCTGGTATCTTTCGTCCCTCTTTTATCATAACTCCGGTAATAAGTAATTCGGTAGATCAAAAGTTAGCCTCTTGTTTTATAATATTATCATATTTAGGTTTTCAGAAAATATTGTTTTCGTTTAGATATATATTTGGCAACTGGTACATTGTGAATATCTTTAGAATGACAATAAAAAATGTGTAACTGTTTACTATAGTTTTATTCATAGTATATGTGTGCTTTTGTTGCATGGCACCCTTTGTATTGTGTATCCACTTTCTCTATGTGAAGATAATAAACAGGTCTTTAGATTTATCATTCGATAATAGTTTCTGGTTTATCTTTGTCAAAAACAAATGATATGAGAAAACAAACAACTAAAAAAACAATTGTTAAAGTGTCGTCACAATAAATCTTTACCAACCACAGTAGCTTATTATGTGCGCCAATTTATATTAATTTTGTTAAAGAAAAAGTCTTTCACTCAGTACGTTATGTTCATTTCAACATATGAAGGACGTTATGCTTATTTTAAAATGGGAAGCACGTGATGCTAATTTTAACGTTGGGAAGCAATTTATACTAATTTTAACATGGGAAGCAATTTATACTAATTCTAACATGGGAAGCTATCATATTTGTCAATAACTTTATAACCTGATTTATGACATATTCTTTTATAAAGGTGCCGTTCATAAATTAGAAAAGTATTAAGAGAAAAAGGTTCCAAATCCATCAAGCAAAGTATGTCTTATAGGAGTTGACTGACATATTTAGGTCCTTTTATTAAGGAATGACTATGAAGAAATAACATAAAAGATTTGGTGCACACTGAATAACGCGCGTAGCAGGTTATTTAACAGTGTTCACCACATTTTTTATGTTATTTCGAATAGACAGAAAAAATATTACAGTAATTTCTTATAATTTAATTCTAAATTCCATTTTAAACCGTAGAAAACCATGAATAAACGTTGATGACGTCACGGTCACATGACTAAATTATGTCTATGGGCTCATAACAAAATAACGTCAGCCAATCAGAAGACGCGTTACATCCAAAATAAAATTATTGTCTTATAGATTCTTAAATCTTTCGCATATGCACTTGTCTGGTTTTCAAATATTCAGGTTTTGGAGTTCCTGATGAAATAAATCCAGAAAAACGTTCAAAAGCATGACATGTATGAAGTGTTTGATAGTGTGTATCTCGTGTTATTGCCTTTTTGGGCTACGGACAATAAAAGTACCCATACTAAAGTTCCTGCGACTCCTTAATAGTTATCAAAGGTACCAGGATTATAATTTAGTACGCCAGACCCGCGTTTCGTCTACACAAGACTCATCAGTGACGCTCATATACAAATATTATAAAGCCAAACAAGTACAAAGTTAAAGAGCATTAAGGATCCAAAAGATCAAAAAGTTGTGCCAAATACGGCTAAGGTTAAACTCGATGAAATTAAGATGCACAGGAAAAAGTGAGAAAGTTAAGTTTTGCTAACGTTTCTCGAATAAAAATTCAAATATTAAAAAGCTACTACTGACAACCCTGGAAAATATCAAGGCAAACTCATAAAACTTTGCCCAGAGACAAATATATGCCATACTGGCAGCATGCCATATTAATTTTGTTAAATCTGGAATTAAAAATAAGCATTTGAATATTTCTCACTTGAGACTTAATGTCGATAAATTGTTGAACTTTATAAAAGAGAGACGAAAGATATCTCAGAGGGACAGTCAAACATTTAGCTTGAAAATGAACTAAAACGCCATGGCTAAAAATAAAAAGACGAACCGGCAAATAATAGTACAGAACACAATACATAGAAAACTTAAGACTAAGCAACACGAACCCCACTAAAATATTGTCGTTGCCTGACGATTAGTTGCCTAGTGTTGCCTTACGATATGAGAACAAAGTAAGACATTGAAATAATTATTTCTAGTCTTGCAAATGGTCAACTAGAACCGGTGACAAACGAAGCTGAAAATTAAAACTGGTACTCGAAAAAGAGAAACACATGGATTGACCATTTAGACTCATTTAGTAGGATTCTTCTGCGCATATCAAATGATGGGTTATTCCAACGGAAGTCATACTTTTTTATTTAGATTGGACCGTGTGTTTTCCCGTTTGAATGGTTTTACACTTGTAATTTTTCGACCCTTAATAGCTTATTGTTCGATGTGAGCCAAGGCTCCGTGTTGAATACAGTATATTGACCTATAATTGTTTATTTTATAAATTGTTATTTGGATGGAGAGTTATCTCATTGGCACTCATACCACATCTTCCTATACCTAATCATATATCTTCATGATATTATTTACTCGGAGATTACAAAAGAACCTGTTAACACTTTTATATTGATTTCGTTATATATCATATTGAAACAGATGTGATATTGATTTCCGTGATAATTTTATAAACAGATAAAACCATGTACTGTCTTAATGATATCAAAATCAATAATATTGTGTATCGTCATATTTTGAAATATACTTAAATTTATTTCTGAAGTATTTTTTCCTTTGTCTTACATCTTCAATTTGATGAATCGCATACCAAACATATGTATCATAAATCTTGGTATTATTATATAGTGTTTTTTTTTATCAAATTATATATAAAAAAAAGATGTACAATGCGTTTGACAAAAGTATTATTTAGATTATTTTCAATAAGTAAATTATAATTGACGGGTGCCACAAGTGAAACTTGAAGTCAAACCGAAACAAAATATATGAATATCAATGGCTGACTTTAAACCCATATAAAGATAGTCTTCCTCTCTCTGCATCTATATGTTTCTATAAGTGACTTTACTAATAAGAACGAAAATTTAATACATAATGTGTCAGCTCAAATTCAAATGGTTTTACCAATATTGCAGTCAATTTTAGCATTTTTGTTTCATTTTTTTCTCCATTTAACGACACTTGATTATTTTTGTTCCCCTTTAAGCATTTAATTTTTAATTTTGAAATTTTGATAACGAATATGCATTTTTTTCAAACTTTGTGGTATTAAAACATCATTGTAAATCACACAATGAGAGAATGATTTATTGTTCTTACAGCATGAATTTGTTTCCAAAACAAAGGAGGACGTCATATTAGAATAAGTTTAATCCACCTGAACAGTGCTGTATGTATAAAGTAAAATAAAAAAATACTGAACTCAGAGGAAAATTCAATCGGAAAGTCCCTAATCACATGGTAATATCAGATGATAAAACACACAAAACGGAGGACAACAACTGTCATATTCCTGACTTGGTACAGGCATTCTCAAATGTAGATGATTCTTAAAAACGCAAAAATAAGAAGTAATAAAACTTTTACATTATATTGTTTCCTTTAAATATCATATACAGTCAAACCGGAGTAAACCGGACCCTGAATAAACAGGGTCCGGTTTACAAAGGATATTTTAACAAAGACTTTGAAGGAAAAAAATGGGACTTTAATTTTCAGCTGCAATGAACAGGAATCCGGTTTATTCAGGGTCCGGTTTACTCAGGTTTTACTGTATCGGTAAATGTACATTATGCATCAGTAAAATTGATTTTGTTTTTCTTTTTTTACTGTTGAATGGGAGAAGTCTATGAATTACCATATGATTATACTCCAGTCAAATCTTTGGGGGGGGGGGAAGTTGTCGTGTTTTATTAATCTAAAAGAGGGGTGGAAGATACCTGAGGGACAGTCAAACTCATAGATTGAAAGTAAACTGACAACAACATGGCTAAAAAATAAAAAGACAAGCAGACAAATAAAAGTACAGAAGACAAAACATGGAAAACTAAAGACTAAGCAACACGAACCCCATCAAAAACTGGGGGCAATCTCAGGTGCTCCGGAAGGGTAAGCAGATTCTGCTCTACATGTGGCACCCGTCGAATTGCTTATGTTATTAGAAATCTAGTTAATAGTCTAATTCTAACTTGCTTACCCTGAAGTTGTATATGACTCTCAAATAGGTAAATTGATAAGATTAGGACACAGTCCAAATGTCCACAGCATGTTAAACATTTCGTATGCCATGATGTTGTGTTAGCTTTCAACTAGGTAAATTGATAAGCACAGGACACAGTTCAAATGTCCACAGCATGTTAAACACTCCGTATGTTACCTGAAGTTGTATGAGCTCTCAACTATGTATATTAATAAGAACAGGACCCAGTCCAAAGGTCCGCAGCATGTAAAACCTTTCCTATGTTACATGAAGTTGTATGAGCTCTCAAATAGATAAATTGATAAGAACACGACACAGTCCAAAGGTCCGCAACATGTAAAACATTTCGTATGTTCATGATGTTGTATTAGCTCTCAACTAATAAGCAGAGGACACAGTCCAAACATCCATAGAATGTGAAACATTCCGTATGTCATACCGATGGTCTGTTCTATTGGTCATCACATACAATCGAGTGAGAAATGAGAATTTTTACAATTATACACGAATCGATAATAAAAATGTTGTTCTACAATGAAATGAATATAAAATTAGGTCAATGGAACGTATGTTTAATATATCATGTAAGACAATAAAAATATGATACACGATTTCTATTATGATTTTTAATTTAACATAAAAACAGTCTAAGATATTTGCTTGTATTGTCCTAGTTTCTATTTAGAATGATTAACAGTTGTATAATAAAAACTTGTCATACACACAAATCTTATAGAGTAATGTTCATTACTTCTACTGCTACTTAAGAAAAAACATCAGTGGTGCTCAATTCCAAAGAAGTCATAAATAAACACGTTAAGCATCAATAGATCATTTATATGTAGTGCCAAATATTGCCAAGTTCATTTATGCAATTCGGGGGAGGGGGGGGGGGGGGGTTAAAAAGAAAAAAAATATTTATACATGTTATACCTGGAAATAGAAAAGAGCATCTATGCATCTATGATAAGGGTTAGGAGAAAAAATTTTACACAAAATATTCGAATAACCTAGTTTCGCAAAACTAGGCTCTAATGGATCAAGATAAACAAAATTTGAATTTATAGATGAAAAGTAAGATATGGTGAATTCGATAATTTTCAAACCTACACGTGTTTGACTTTTAATTTTCAGTGAACAAACCTTTATACTTTGTGCTTAGAATAAAAAAAAATATTATCCGTATAATTTTTGTTGTTGTCTGAATTGGTGTTTCAAATTATGTTACTTAAGTACTTGATATATATGATATCGATCAGTTCATACGCATTTGAAACCCACATCGCTTAACCGAATACTTTTCTTTGTAAGATATCTCTGTGCACACTGTTTTTGTCATTACTATTCTTTTGCAATCGTAAAAGAAAGCGACAAATATATTTGTCCAAATTGCTCGTTTTATTTGGTTTTGATTAATTTTTACCAAAGCGTTACCGTAACGGTGACTCGTATGATGGTTATGTGCCCTTCTGTATTTAATATAAGTGTGAAGTGTAACATGTGTAATTGAAACCTGTTAACCATATCAAAGTTAAAGAATGTTAGGGTCTTCTGATTCAAATTTTGATTTAGGCTTATTGTCGCGTGTTTTCAAAGGGACACTAGCTACAAGATGTATCAAAAATCTGAAGTAGTTTTTTTGTCAATCATTAATGAAAGTGAAATAGTGAAAAAAAAATAATTCGCTTTTAGCAGCCAGCATGGTTCAATTTAGTCAAAACAAGCGAAGAAACATTGATAATGTATTATTCACTTGCAAGTGATTAATTCGACTTCATTAAATTCGCGTTCAAATTTCTTCAATTTAACCCTTTAACAATATTTAAGTAGAGATGGATAACACGTGAAGTATGTGTGTAAACGGTTATAGGAAAAGAATGTCAATAGTGAAAGTGAAACAAAGATAAATTGACCTATTGGATCCACAATTTGGCAATTCTTACTGAAAAGCTGTTTGTCCTCAAACTTGTTTTGGATCGTTTGTGAATGGTTTTATTACTATTTACACTTGTACTATTTACAATTGTGATATTTCTGATCAAACAAAAAACAAAAAACAAGCTTAACGCTTTTCACAATATATGGAAGACTTATATGTACCAAAAGATAACAACTATGATAATACATTTCTAGAATTTAATAAAATTAACGGTACCAATTTTCATGCACCAGATGCGCATTTCGACAATACATGTCTCTTCAGTGATGCTCGTGGCCACAATATTTGAAATCCAAAGCTTATATAAAAGATGAAGAGCTATAATCCAAAAGGTCCAAAAAGTATAGCCAAATCCGTGAAAGGAATCAGAGCTTTGCATGAGGGAGATACATTCCTTAATTTATAATAATTTCTATCATTTTGTAACAGTAAATTTTAATAACACAAAAAATCCGTATTTTCATGCCAGTACCGAAGTACTGGCTACTGGGGTGGTGATACCCTAAAGTACAGTGATAACAAATGCCATAGACCTCATATATGTCAACATGAACATTGAATTAGAACCACTATCAGAAATCGAAATTTTTGAAGCAATAGGAAAAGTAAACACGGGCAAAGCTAAGGATGAATTTGGCATCTCCGCAAAACATATCAAAACTGCTTTAATCAAATCATAGCCACAAATAAATATCGCTTTTCTTTAAGACTGGAATTACCAACCCAGTACTAAAAAAGCTGAAGGATCCAACGTTAGTAGAAAGTTACAGAGGTATCATAGTGACACCAACAATCACCAAACTTTTTGAATATGTTTTGTTACCACGTCTTAACAAAAACTTTATCCAAGCAGACATGCAATTTGGTTTCACAGAAGGTCTCTTTGCTAATAGCTGCCTTTCTCAGAATGTAAATCAGAATCCAAATACGTACCTTTAAAACCATTATATATGATTGCGGTAGACAGCCAAACTGCATTTGACGTGGTTTCTCACATAATTATTCTAGATAAACTGTATGAATGTGGCAAAGCTTTGGTCCATAGTCAAAGATCTCTTTTTTTGTCCTCAAAAATAACCCGACCAAACTAAATAACTAGGTATAATAAGAGCTGAAATTAAAGAATAACATAAATGTAGAGGATAGACTGTCCCTAGCTCGCAGGACACTCTACTCTTTAATTAACAGTGGACTTCATGGATCAAATGGCTTAAATCCCATCACCTCTTACCAAATATATCGGAGCTATGTAATACCTAAACTTCTTTTTGGACTTCAAATACTACCACTTAAACAAATAGATATTGACCGCCTTAGAAAGTGTCACATAAACTGCCTAAGACAATTTCAATCACTGTCTAAAAGAACAGTCGTGTACTTATTGGTACACTACCCATAGAAGCAGAGCTTCACAAACGTCAACTGAGCTTTTTATATAGCCTTCTAAACAATGAAAATAATAGTATACAACAACTTAATCAAAGACAGATCTCTATCAACATCAACAACCCAGGAAGTTTTTATAACATAGTATCCAAAACACTGGAATTGTATAACCTACCCAATCTAGAATTCCAACTACAGTTGAAACATCAATATAAGATAGCGATTAATAACTATTGGTCAAAAACCTATAAAGACAAATCAGCCAATAAATCAACACTGAAACATCTCTGTGTAGATCAAGTGGAAATAGGAAAACCGCATCAAATTTGGCAATCTATTAAGTAATCAGTCGCTGAGGTTATGTTTTATTTTATCTGTATGTTGTTATTTTCTTACATAGTCTTACATAGTCTGTAACTGAGCGCTGGGTCACTCAACTATGCTCAGATCTTCAGTTGTTTGCTGACTTGTTTTGGTTCCGGTTCCTGTGTCAGCTTTTGCTCTATAGTTATATTTTATTTCCCAATTTGTCCAAAATTTACCTAGGCGGCTTTCAAATGTCTGAATAGAAGGTGCATTTACAACGTTGTTTGGATAGTCAGTTTTTTGTTGTGTCCTCTAGTTGCAGAAGTGGTGTTGTATGTTAGTAGGTTAGGTAACGCTTCGTCGTATATTCCAGATGTTAATTTTTAAGCTTCTATCATGTCACCTCTCATGCGTCTGTATTTAAGTGTTGGTAAGTTAAGCTTCTTCAACCGTTCTTCATACTTTAGATCTTTCAATGTTGATATCATTTTCGTTGCTCGCCTTTGAAAATTTTTAATTGCTGTTATATCTTTAACTTTAAATGGGCTCCATATAGCATTGGCATATTCAAGGTTTGGTCTTGCTAATGCTTTATACAGTAGTAAGAACATTTCCTCATTGAGGCAGGTAAATGTCCTTCTAATTATTCCTATAATACTATTGGCTTTATTTATCTGTTCATTCATATGTTGTTCAAAATTTAGTTTGTAAATTATTAATGGTTACTCCTATGTCTTTTTCTTTGTCAACATGTTCTAGTGTGGTGTTACACAGGTTGTATTTGTGATTGTTATCATGTTGTTTCCCTGTTTTTAGGACTTTACATTTATCGGGGTGAAATCTCAGCAACCAAGTATTTGACCAAGTTTCTAGATGAGATAAGTCTGTTTGAAGTGCATCACTATCATCTGTTGTTTGAATTTGTCGAAAGACTTCGGTATCATCAGCAAACATGTAGCAATCTGAGTCGAGTATTTCTGGTAGATCATTTATGTAGATGACAAACAATATTGGACCCATTAAACTGTCATGAGGGACGCCGCTTGTCACTTGTTTGAATTCTGAGTACCTGTTGTTTTCTACCACTAAGGAATGATGTTACCCATGATATTATCTCTTCTGCTATTCCGTAACTCTTTAATTTTCCAATCAGTCGTTTGTGGGGGACAGTGTCAAATGCCTTCATGAAATCAAGGTATATAGTATCTATGGAATCTCCGTTATCAAGAACTCTAGTCCATTTTTCAAGAACATGGAGTAGCTGTAATGTAGTCGACCTTCCTGATAAAAATCCGACCTGGTAATCTCTAAATAGTTTATTTAGCCTCATGTACGTGTGACACCATAAAGGTCTCTGACAAATGTTTCTAGGAGTTTACAAAGTATGCACGCTAAGCTTACTGGCCTGTAATTTGATGCCTGTTTTCGAAATTCGGTTGCCCTTCTTGGATATGGCTGTAATACATCCTTCTTTCCAGTCTTGTGGTATATTTTTTTTTCTTTCAGCGACGTATTAAAAATGATGGTTATTGGGGTTGATAGTGCATCACACACGTAATAGTCTAGCCAGGATGAATATTATCGGGTCCTTGTGATTTGTTTATGTGTAGGTTTTTCATGCGTTTTTTTAACATTCTCCTGTTTAATTACGAGATAATTCATGGCTTCCTTGACAGTTTGTCCTTTACGTTTTAGAATGTCGCCATCGTCCTTCTTTGAACGCTGGCAAAGAAACTCGAAAGTGTTTCTATCTTTTCTTTGTCGTTGGTTGTTAGTACATCATTACCATCTTGTGTATTCATGAAGAGATCGGATATTCCGGTTCTAGTTTTAGTTTTTGATTTTACATAATGGCAGAATTTTTTCGGGTTATTTTTTTACTTGCTTGGCAATTTCTTTCTCTTTCATCTTGACTGCTTTTCTGGTAAGTTTCTTGACCTTGTTTCTGGTTTTACAGAATTCTCTAACTATATTTGTCGCTAATTTTTGTTTTCATATACCTTGTCCAGCATCTGTGTTTTTTCCTTATTGCTTTCAATGTTTCTTGGTTGAGGATCTACAGCTTAATTTTTTTTTTTTTGGCTAAATTGTCCTATCTTTTTATGTGGTATGTGTTAACTTTGAAGTTCCAGGAGTTTGTCTTTAAAAAATATCCATTGTTCATTTGTAGACTTTTCTTTCATTATGTTGTACCAGTCTATGTTGCTCAAATCTGTCCTTAGTCCATCTAAGTCTGCTTTATCATAGTAGAACTTTATCCTTTCTGAGTTTGTTTCTTCAATGTAACAGTTGAATTTGAATGCCAATACTGAGTGGTCGCTCTTCACCAGGGGGCTTTTAAGCATACCTGCCAACTGTGACTCTTTCCGGGGGATTTCCCCCATGGAGGCTCCCAAATGGAGACTTGAAAGAGCAATTTTGTCCACAATTTTAAAGAAAATGATTAATTTTACAATGGCTATAGGTTTTTATAAATCAATGTAAATATGAAGAAGCAAAAAAAAAAAAAAAACAAAAAAAAACAACAACATTTGAGTATATTTGAAGGCCCCTTTGAAGGTTTTGTAGGATTATAAAATCCATCTTGCACATAAAACCCCCATGGACATTTTGAAAAGTTGGCCAGGTATGCTTAAGTATTCCACATCAGAATCATACCCTCTTCATTGGTCACTGAGAAGTAGATCTAACAAAGTGATGTTACAGAATATGTGCAAGAAAACATTAGGTTCGAGTTAGTAGAAGTACCCGTTGGTAAACAAAGGTACGAGATGGTTGAGTACGAGTTAGCGACAGTACGAGATGACGTATAATATTAATGTTACTGTTACTCATATCCGTTCCTGAGTTCGACTTGTTTATTATAAATATTTGGAAAACGA
This sequence comes from Mytilus edulis, assembly GCF_963676685.1. NCBI lineage: Eukaryota > Metazoa > Mollusca > Bivalvia > Mytilida > Mytilidae > Mytilus > Mytilus edulis. The sequence goes on along the minus strand of NC_092354.1, from coordinate 64,960,930 downwards.
AAACAACGAAAAGAAATGAATTATGACAATATGAAGAAAATACTCATACTTTTCTGTTACATTACTTTGTCAGAGGTAAAGTATGAACACTTAAAATAACAGATATATTTGTATTCTATTATGAATATGTATGAATCAGAATACGATTTCTCCGTTATCCAAGCACTTCTTGAGATCTGCGAGGGTACAGTGGAAATTTCCTGTACAAAAACGGTACAAATTATGTCTTTAATGATCAAATTATTATGGAGATGTGTCACATCTACCACAGAAAATATCTAACCCACTACCAAGGGAATATAAAGGACACCAGGAAGTCTATTATTGTAGTGGCCTAGGTTGAAGTAGAAGTACATAAACGTACTCAGAGAGAACCAGAGGGTATCAGGTCCGTTCGTGCACAGGGGTGTGGAAATGCTATGCCCAACTCGACCGAATCGTACATTTGAACAACCAGACAAGTAATTATTTTTGTCTTAGTTGCCCGTGGACAAGTAAAAAGATATACAAAACAAAGTTCAATTCCAACAAAAATATAAAATTGATTTCAAAAACGTATAAACTTGTTTAATTTATGTAAAAGAAACCAATGGTCAGCAAGTATCAATGTTCTTGACGATAAATATTACATTATACCGGAAATAGATCGATTACCAAAATGAATTAAAATAAGTATACAAACCCAAGTCACGTAAAATTGCATTGGCTTTGTCAATTGACCCGGGATCATCGATTAGGTTTTATTCATCATTTACCAGAAGTGTCATTTCTTTAAATTTTGTATTGATATTCAGATTGATAAATACTTAATAAAAAGACGCGCAAGCATGACAAAAAGAGTAATGAGTCGAGTAGAAAACCTAAAACGCAAATGGAGGACACAGAGTATTTAAAATAAAAAACAGAGAATTTCAGACATTGTTGATATCAGATTGACCCTGGCTATCAAGGATGGAAATTCGCAAAATAAATTATTTACTGATGAAAGGTCAATATTATTTATTGTCGAAGTGGTAAATTAAAAGGGACGGCTTAGTAAGAATCACATATTAGCTCACAAGAAATACTACAATATTTATTGGGATCATCAGGGCAAGTAACTTTTTCCGGACAAGTAAAATTTATAGTTCACAACAAATATTTCCACACCCCTGGAGCCCAGTACACTTTTGCACCCTACATGCTCGCACCTCGCACGTTTGCACCCAAGGTCCGTTCGCATCCAATTTTAAATAAAATTCCAGTTGAATAATTAGAAAATCAAGATTGCATTTTTTAATTGATTTAATGTAAATACTGTATTTAGCTTGGTATGAGTAAAAGCTGAAGATAATAAATGAAAAACTCAGAAAATTTTAACAGCTTCGCCCCTTTGATCCCAAACAATGAAACAAAAAATCATAGCAATGTCCTTACCAAAACATGATTTAAATCTATTCAACACGAACAAATACGTTTTCATAGTCTCACTTAATTTTGAAACTATAAAATAAAAGTTAGCAATCTGACATTAGCCAAAACAAGATTAAGATTGATTCAACACAAAAAAACCATGTTGTCTCACTTTAATTTAGGACAATGACAGCAAATATACTTAAAATGTATAGGAAAACACTTGCCAAAACTTGATTTTAAAGTTATTAAACACAAAACTAATAAAAATTGGGCACGAACGTGTAGGGTGCGAAAGTAAAAGGGGGCGAATGTGATAGGGTGCCAACGTGAATGGGCGTGAACGGACCCAGATTCGAACAAGAGGGTTCCTCTTTTGAAAATTAAAAGCAAACATATCAACTTTTGAAAATCTTATCTTGCTTATGGGGAAATTAAGTGTGCAACCAGATTTTTTAGTGTTGAAATAGTCACAGCATATCTCTTCTTTTTTTTCTAATGATGTACTGTAAATTCAGAAATTATTGGGAGGTTTTTTATTATTGCAAAGTGTTGATAAAATATAATAAAGATACAAAGTGAAGACTCTTCAGTCTTAGATAGATCATGTTGATCAAGACAGATCTTAAGTAAATCTATAAGTGTTAATAATCGTAGTTTTATAATGAGAATGGACAAAATTTGAGTTATGTCTATTTGTGTTCAGAGGTGCTTTTACCACCAGAGGATTATACACAGTTGAAGTGTATTAAAATTGGCCTGGAATTTCCGGATTAAATTCATTATACTACTGACAACATGGACAATGTGTCAATGAATCTGCATTAATTTTTATCCATCATGTCCATACTTCATATTAAATTATAATATTTTTTATCCTTTTTTTATTATTTTTCAGACAGCTGCATCAGTAAATAACATTGGATTGGTATATGGAAGACAGGAAGGAAAAACAGAATGGTCAGATCCCATCTGTCTGACATATAATCCTCAATACCTCAGTATACACAATCCTCTTCCTACAGAGGAAAAATATGCTGTAAGTAATTAGGTCACATGATACAGATTTTCGATTGTGTATATATAGGAAAGAGGATGTGGTATGATTGCAAAAGAGACAAGTCTCGACATGAGACAAGTCTCGACAAGAGACCAAATGACATAATGAGCAGATTATGGTTCTGTGTAGTCGCTTTGAGTCATAAAAATAAGGAGATACATGTATGGTAGATTGCCAATGAGACAACTAGCCTATCAACACTTAGAATGCTAGTTTGAATTCCTCACGTGGCAGGTGCAATTGACTTCAATCTTAATTGAATTGAATTGTCCTTTATATAAATCCTACCAAAGGTCTGTGGTTCATTCCAGGCACTTCATCTTTCTTCACCAATAAAAAAACCCAAAATACCACAATGATTTCTCAATTTCCTGTTAATGGACAACTTACATATTCTTATGTCTATGTCCCGCTTCAGGTTAAAGTTTTTGCTCAAGGTAGTTTTTGATGAAGTTGAAGTCCAATCAACATGAAACTTAGTACACATGTGCCCTATTATATGATCTTTCTAATTTTAATGCCTAATCAGAGTTTTGACCCCAATTTCACAGCTCACTGAATGTAGAAAATGAGAGTGCAAAGGAGTAGGTCCAGTAAGACCTCATTTTGGCCCCAAAATATATATAACGGTTTTACAAAATTGTTAGAATGTAAACTTTTAGTTATTTATTGGACAGTAGAATGCTTCTGCTACATAAATATGGGCTCTTTTTGACAATACAATGCACATATATTGGGTACTAGCACCATTAAGTCAGGCTAAATTACTGAAATCTTCAAAATTCTAGCATTTTAGTTAAATTTTAGACGGTTTTCGTGTAAAACGAAAGTGGCCGCATTCGTGTTCATCCTTAATATTGAAATGTAAGTTAACTTGTATTTTTTGATAATACATAACATATGTAAAGGTTGAGGATGAACACGGATGCGGCCACTTTCATTTTTGACTAAAACCATCTGAAAAATGACATTTTTCGGCATATTTGGTAGATTTTTCATATTTGAGCTTGAATCGGATCGTTTTTAATGACTAAACCAGTTCAAATCTTTCACATAAACTAATTGATTCAAATGAAATAGACATTTAAGGGCATACGATACAGTAGAGATCCCTCGTTGATTTTTTCTTAAAATCTTGATAGAAGGTCAATTTCAATGTGTACTTTTCAAATATGCAAAGAAAAAAGTACCTTCATGACTTACTTTTTGAGATAATTTGGTTCGAAATTTGCATATTAATTTGGAAGAAAATCCTTGAAATTTCATAAATAAGGACTTTTAAAGAAAGTAACAATACTTTTGAACGAAAAGTCATAACTAATCCGTTTTTTTTGTAAAATGTTCCCTTGATCCATGGCATCAACATCCTGAAACAAGTTTAAGGTTAAACCAAATTATTATATTCCGAATTAAGATTGCTCCATGCGAAATGAAGAAATTGACCATAGTTTTGCGTCTATTCGGAAGTGCAGAAAAAATTTGATCGTTGATTTTTTCTTGAAATTTTGGCAGAGTGTTCTTGAAACAGTACTTGATTGATTGCAAAAGAAAAAAAATGGGGTCCATGTGTTTGTTTTTTCAATAAAAGCCATATACCTTAATTTTTTACGACGTCTGTCAGTATGGCGCTAAATTACGTTAAATTAAGTTTTAATCGCAACAACGTCGTGTAATCATTCCCGCCGTACACGAGTTCGCTGTCAAGTATATGTAGGTGTTTTTCAAAGCGTTGATACTTATCATAAAATCATAAAATAGAAAAACATTTGTGTTAAACATTTACGAAACGAAATTTGGACAGGAACCTTTTCATGATAATAAAAAAGACTATGAAAAAGGATTCTAGCAGATTGCTTTGTCAGATGTACGACAAAAAAGAAAATCTGATAGAAGTATAAAGGTGCATCTCCGTCCGACATTAGTTCTAAATTACTTCATGTACTGTAAGAGGATAGACAACATTATTGACATGACAAAATGTGAACCAACTATAAATTAAGTGAGGCGATACCATAAATTGACAACAGTATAACCTTCAACAATGACAAAACCGATACCGTATCGTCAATTTTAAAAGGTCCCGACGTACTTTGATTTTTTTTTTTACATTCAAAAGATAATCATCTTTCAAATTTAAATTATAAGCAGTACTTCTTGTTTTATAATAAGAGCTGTTTCGTGCAATTTAACTCATGCCATTATTGCCTCAATCGACAGAAAATGAAGTTGTAATATAATATTTCATAGGAAGTACAGCAGCTGGTATAAGATAATAATATTGAACGATGTCTTTATCAATAGATAAGTTACATAACCTTTTTTACGGCGTATACGTATGAATACTGGCATACTTGTTTGTCTAGAAGTAGAGCTATATTGAAAATACTTTGTTCGTCTGCCCGATCGTCTAACTATACGGCGAGTTTTAACGTGTGTACACTTTCTGATCTGTCTGTCTGCAATTAGTGTACATTTGCCGATACTTCAATTTTTATCTCTCAGTACATTGAAGTACAATAGGGACTTGCTAATACAAATAAGAAGACGTGGTATGATTACCAATGAGGCAAATCTCAATCAGAGACCAAATGGCTTAACGACTATAGGACATCGGACGGCCTTCAACAATAAGTAAAACCCATACCGCATTGTAAGCTATGAAAGCAGCCCCTACATGACAAATGCAAAACAACTCAAACGGGAAACTTACGGCCTGATTTAAGTACAAAACAATGAACAAAATACAAATATGATGAACAATACCAAAAGACACCATTTAATTACAAGCCCTTTTAACAGCATGTGTACGGGCGTTTTTTTTTGTTTTGGTCTATTACATCCAGTTTCATATACAAAAAGAATACAACCAATTAAACAAACTAACGTGTGACAATTCTGCATCTATTGGTAATATTTTGCTTAAATTCAAACCAAAAACGACACCAATATATTTTTTTGAATTCTTTTTTAACGGACTTTTATTGACAGTTTTTCTACATACACATACAATATTATATGTTTTTAAAATATCAATTAAAATCGGCAATTTTTTTTATGTACCAATTTCAAGTCCAGAACAGGATGGGGCAATCTCTTTTTTATTATTTTATTTACGAATAGGGGTGTTATACGACCTTGTCCACCAATGAGGGTCTCGCACATGAAGTCGGTTTTGTTTTTTCGTTGATAGTCTGTTAGATTTGGCCTTACAATGACAATTCTCCGTAAAATTTGGAGACTGCCAAATGCTTAACAAGAAAAGAAAAAAAAGACACAAACTTAACTATTTTGATTCGGATGTTTTTCAATTCAAGATAGTATTATTTACTTCGAATTCATTATCAATAAATGAAAATAACTTTTCTCGTCATGAAAAATATTGCACAGCTGTACAACACGCCGTAGTAATGACTTTTGTGTATGAATTTCAACACCAGACCCGATTCGGCCACCCTACACGATATAGATTTTGTTAATTTTTTCACATGAATCACGGGTTCATACGTTTTCTCATTTCTTTAAGTTTCATTAAAATAACATTTGGATGTCATAAATGTGCAATTATATTTTTGCCGCTGGACGTTAAGCAGCTACCAATACTCATAATTAGCTATTGCAGGTCGTTTTGTTCCGAATTGTGTTATTGGTAAAATGTTTTTCAGCATGTTACAGTTTAAGCAACGAATAGTAAGATAGACCCCAATTCCTTGCAATTTTTCTTTCTCTACGTTGAGCAGATTCCGCTGGGCCGTGCAGTTTTGACAGTTATTTGGTACCAGACTAAAAAGCTCCACAATTCTTCTTCCGTCTTTCCATGTTATACTATTTCTTCAATTTTGTTATGCAAAATTGTATTTGATTTATTTTTGTTCATCTCGAGTATTTCCTTTAATCTCACTGCTTTTCGGCGGATTTCTCCGTCTTTTAGAAATGGCCACTTTTTTAGCAGGTACTTTTTTGAAATTCGCGCAACCGAAATTAATTACGTCAGTGAATATTCCGCGAAATATGACTTCTTTTAAAGCGACGTCGCGAAATGTTAACGTTCTTATTAGAAACATCGCGAAATTACAACCTTCTGGTTACCAACGTCGCGAAACAGTTTTGAAAACGTTATTATCTGCCCCTGCTACTGTATCGTATTCCCTTAAGTGTTTAAAAAGTGGTCAAAATATTTCGTCAGATGAACCTGAAATTTGAGGCCAAAATCGGTCCTTACCGGACCTTCTCCTTTCAGGTTAAAGTTTTTGGTCAAGGTAGTTTTTGATGAAGTTGAAGCCCAATCAACTTGAAACTTAGTATACATGTTCCCTATGATATGATCTTTTTAATTTAAATGCCAAATAAGAGATTTTATCACAATTTCATGGTCTACTAAACATAGAAAATGATAGTGTGAGTCAGGCCATTCATTAGGAGGCGGTACCCGGTACTTTTACCCTCCTATGCTATTGACAAGTACCACTTAAATGTAGGAATTTTTATATAAGATATTCATGGAATAAATTGAAAAGTACCACCTAGAAACGTGGAAAGTACCAGTCAACATGAAAGATAATGAAACCCCTGGTGAGTGGGGCATCCATGTACTATGGACACATTCTTGTTTACCAAATTTCACGGTCCATTGAACAAGGAAAATGAAAGTGCAATTGGGGCATCCGTGTACTTTGGACACATTCTTGTTTATCATGAAATTGCAATGTTAAATCATTAGCATATAAATCCCTGTTGTATTGTTTAACATGAAGTGATAAATCATTGATAAAAATTAAAAACTGCAGGGGACCTAAAATAGAACCTTGAGGCACTTTATTTTACACACTTTTTATCAAATTTGATGAACAATTCAGTATACATGGTATACTTCGTACTTATGATCAATCTTACATGTCTTAGCTTTAAGGTTTTTTTTATGAAATCAACTTCTGGTATCTAAAATAATTCATATGGCTAGTGATGTATTGTCCTAGTAGCAAAAATATCCAAGGAAATAAGAAATTTTTATTTTCAAATTGAAAACTTTACATGCTTCATGTGTTTATTCCAGATTCGAGGATTATTCAAAGATTTCACCCCAGATTATGGTTGTGATGACAGCGGAGCGTATGATGGTGGAAGCGCACTTAACAAAATTGTAGCTGTTGCTAGGGGCAACTGTACATTTGTAGAGAAAACAGACATGGCAGAACAACACCATGCTAAAGCTGTCATAGTTGTATCAAGTACATATGTACGTACTTAATTTTTTATATTTTTTGAGGGGATTTTTTTTTATTACCAGTAGATGGATGAAGGCTAGGGTATTTATTAATTTCTTAGCAATTTGATACATCAATTTCTATCTAATTTATGCTTTAACTTTGTCATTAATTGTAAATTTTAAATATGCATGGGTATATATATAATGCCATGGGAAAGGATTGCATGATTGCAGAAAGGAATTGTCATGCTTAGTATAAGATAAGGAGATACATTAAAATTTTCTTAACTATCCACTCAAATTCCAAATGAGAGGCATTTGAGACCCTATAGGTCATGATACTCATTACTGCCTTCAACAATGAGCAAAACCAATACTTTAAAGTATGTCTACATCATGTACATAGAACCTACATATTGCAATAGAACATTTGTCATTCATTGTACATTCAAATTTATGTTATGCCAAGAAATTCACAAAAATTGGAATCAGCAGTTGGGGAATTGAAGTAGTGTTAATGATCATTGATAATTGTGCTCTATGTCACTATAGGTTTCGCCAGGTATTAACCAGACATCAGATATCCATAGATTTACCATTCCATCGGGAACAATGCTCAAGTCAGACTTCATCAAAATACAGGTAAGTTATATATTATACAAAGTTTGTAGAAAGGTGAAAAAGATCAGGCTAAATTTTGATAATTCTTCATCCTGTTCATTGCAATCAGTTTGAGAAAGGGAAGTGTTTGCACTAAAATTTGTATGCTGAAAATTCAGGAAATTAATGTGTGCATTTATTATTGTAAATTCTTGAAAAATATGATAATTTAATGTAATTAATGCAATAATTGCAATCCATAATTTATTTTGTTGTTTCGAAAAATGTTGCATACACACTTATTAAAAGATGTGTACTTTTTTTAACATTTCAATTTGTGGTTAATTGGTACCCAGATAAGTTGGTATCCCACAAAAAATAACGTCGCTGGGCTTCTAAAATGTTGTATACATGTATGACTTTTTTGGCTAAAAATACTTTTTGACACCAATGGTCTGGCGGGAGAAAATCTTTGTAATTACAAAATAGCATACAGTTAGACCAATCAAAATGTGTGAAATAAGACATATTACAAAATTGCCAATGTCAGTTGTTTGTAAAGTTTGCTTCCAAAATGTTATATGAAAACTTGAAAATCCTTGTAGAATGGCTTTGGGAAAAAAATAATTGTACATTTCTTTATTTTTGTGAAAATAATTTAAGTTCTTGGATAATCCAGAAATGTCAAAGTTTTTATTTCACTGCTATTTACAAAAATGTTCAAGTTCACATACAACATTTTGGAAGCATGCATTTTGCCAAAATTTTCAAAACCTGTTTGTAAAATATTTTTTTCTTGAAAAATTTGTAATTTACAACATTTTAGAAGCCCAGGGACGATAAGGATATCAATTCAACAGTATATATATACATATATATATATATATATATACAACTCGTCTAAACATCAACCCAAAAATGTAAGATCTGTAAAAAGCAAATTTTTTGTTTTTCCCTCGCTGGAATTTGAACCCATGCTACTGAGATATCGTGACACCAAATTGCCTGCACAGTAGCCGTCCCGCTAGACCACACGACCACCTGGGCTTCATAAAAATGAAGCTTTCAGTGGCCAGGTGTTACCTTTCCACGTCAGTTTTAATCTAGCGTCGTACTACAGTACATGATATATAAGGCATGGAGATGTATATATATATGCAACTCTCAATTATCACTTATTTGTTAATGATGAGTCTTTATTTTCTTTTAAGAAACTTGGAAAGACTGTTGAAATGATGATTTATGCTCCAGAAGTGTCAGACAAATTATTTGATCCGTGTATGGTGGTTATATTTCTGCTGGCTGTTGTATGTGTTGCTGTCGGAGGATTCTGGTCAGGACTTACAGTGATTGAGAGGTAAAATATAAAAAAAGCATCGTCTCATGGGTTTTCGTACTATTAAGTATGCATTGTGACATCACAATTTCCATTGAAAAAGCATCCATAGTACTAAATCCTATGATGTCGGAAAACACATTTTTTTTACACTAGTAATTTTGGGGCCCTTTATAGCTTGTTGTTCCGTGTGAGCCAAGGCTCTGTGCTGAAGACTGTACATTGACCTATAATGGTTTACTTTTATAAATGTTATTTGGATGGAAGGTTGTCTCATAGGCACTCACACCACATCTTCCTATACCTATGTATAATCTGACCATACATGTTAGGGCTATATCATTATAATAAATTGATTGATTTGAGTTTTAAAGCCACTATCAACACTTTTGTGATACTTTGTGGTAGGAGGAAAGCTGAAAATCCTAGTCAATTAAGATTGGAGTCAATAGCAAAGGCCAGATGCTGGATTTAAACTCACAAAATCAGTGTTAACAGGCTAGTGGTACAGTAGTTTTACAAACTTTGACTACTTTGACTAGTCTGTCTTTGAGGCCCCTCATTAAAATAGAAGAGAGAGAGGTAGAAACAGACTACCAAAATTTCTGAATGCCAAGATTACTTTATTTGAATAATGTTGCATACTTAAAATGGACATACAAATAAAATTACTAATCTGAACCAATCATGTGCAAAACTTTTTCACTTGGCATGTACATGTATATTGTGCAGTATAAACAGTGAAGGGTCTAACTTAAATAAGTTATTAGAGAAAAATAACATACATATTGTTACTGTGGGCTAAAATATCAAAAAGCTGTGATAACATATGTATGTTACATGTTTCAAAGGGAAAATATACAACATTTATTTTGTTAGATTTTTTTCAAGTTCTATTGATATTATAATTTTCTTTAAGTATACTAATCTTTGCAAAGATATAACAGCTCATAGTTGACCAATCATGCATAGTACACCTATGTTATTACAGAAAATGTATTCCTGCAATAACAAAAGGGTGTTATTGCAGCCTCTCTAAATCTCTTTAAAGACTTAACTCTGACTTGCATAACAATTTATTTCAATTCATTGTAAGAAATGATGGTCAGAGCTTGTAATGAGGCACTGCGCAAGATTCCAAGTGTCTCATTTACTCTCATATAGTAAGTTACGTGCTTGAAATAACTTAAGCCTTGTTATTACAGCTTAGTTTGCCCTTAAAAGCCTTGTCTCATTGATTTACCATGGTTGATCAAAATTGTATTAATGGAGTTAGAAAATTAATTATCAAGGTAATATATTTAGTTACTGCGCAAAGTTTTAAAAATTCCCAAGTGGTCATTAAAGATAAAAATATTTATGATACATTTCACTGATAACAAACATATGTTATTACAGATTAAGGAAAAAGGAGTTGACAACTCACTAAAGTGTCTGTAATAACACATGCATGTTATTTTTCTCTGATAACTTATTTAAGTTAGACCCTTGACTGATAAAGAGATGGCCATTTGATATACTGGGGAAGGGGAGGGTGCAGGATTTAAAAAAAAGGACCTCAACATATGAATAAAAAATGTTTTAGAAATCCCAATTTAAGACTCAGTGAATGTACACTAAATGGACCCATGCATTGTACATTTATAAAGTCTTACAACATTACTACATATATTTCTTTACGGATTAAACCCAAATATATACATAGAAGTACACAGAAACGTTTGTTAAGTTTCATTATGTTGATCATTTTCACTGAACTAGTACATTGTAATACACATTTTATTTAGTGGCCTGCTGAGGCCCACCTCTAAGTGGGGTATTTTTTCCCTGTAATGGAGACCCATTAGTGGCATTCATCTGTTTTCTGATCTTTGGTTAAGTTGTTTCTCTTTGACACATTCCCATTTCCATACTCAATTTTATTTACAAAAATGCATACACAACAACAAATACCTCCCCCAAGAAAAGAAAATGAATTCTTCCTCAATATGTAAATTCAAATTGATTTACAGTATACAATATTAAGACAAACCAAAGAAAGCTAACTCAAATTCAAAAATAGAGAATGAACTTAAGCAGGCTTTTTTGTTTGATTGCTATGTGTACAAAGCAACTTTATTAATATGCCTTTATAATTGATTAATAGGCAGAAAAAGCAAGAAGAAAAAGAGAAGAAGAAAAGAGAGAAGAAATATGTACAATCATCTGATCAGGGAAAAGATGAAACAGATGATGAAAAAGAGGATGAAGAACATCTAGACATCACTGTACCAGCTGTTATTGTCTTTTTTGTCCTTGTCTGTGCTTTCTTAGTACTGCTATACTTCTTTTATGACTATCTTGGTAAGGATGAAAATTTTGGGATGGTCTTCTTGTAGATATTGGCGGATCCAGCTTTTTCCCAATTGCAACCCAGATGAAAGGGAGGTTCCAAACATGTGTCCCCATTCAAATGCATTGATCATCCAAAAAAAAGATGGGTTCTAAACCCCACCCACCCCCAGATCATTCTATCAGTTAAAACAATACATGAGACCACTTTCAATATGTGCCTGTCCTTAGGCAACGGCTCTTTCACAAAAAGCTTACGAGTAAAAAGACTTCACTGCAATTGTTAGTAGGGAACACATATTATTGTTGCTTCTGTAAATTCAGAAATTATTGCGATGTTTTTATTATTGCAAAAAAAACAACAGGATTATAATCGCAATAATTTAAACTCGCATTTTTATTTTTTTCATATGAATAAAACTGGCTTTTTCTCAAAAGCGCAAAAATTAAAATCGCATTTTAGGCTGAAATGACAAAATCGCAATAATAAATGCACGCAATAATTTCTGAATTTACAGTATTTGTTAAAAGCATTGCCTTCAGTAGATGACACTGTATCATATTCTTAAAAATGCTTAGGTTTGAGGGTTCTTGATTATACTTGATAGCTAGATAAATCAAGAAAATCCCCATAAATAGAACTGTTTCATATTTTATCTGTTTAGTTTGTCTGACCATTTATGACTGTATTATATTTTCCAGTATATGTTATCATAAGTTTGTTCTGTATAGCTGGAAGTATGGGACTGTATTATTGTATACAGCCAGTCTGGAAATATATTCCTATAAATACAAGGTATGTCTACAAAATTTGTTTAAGCCAAATGTTTCTTATAACAATATGAACAAAAGTAGTTTTGAGGTATGTCATTGAGTTGACAACCCATGGACATAATTTGGAAAAAGACAAAAGGCAACACTATTATATAATTATATTTAAGGAATGACTGTCATATTTTTTCTGTCTATGAAGAAATAACATAAAAAAATTGGTGCACACTGAATAACGCGCGTAGCAGGTTATTTAACAGTGTGCACCACATTTTTTTATGTTATTTCGAATAGACAGAAAAAATATTTCAAGTCATTTTTTATAATTTAGTTCTAAATTCCATTTTAAACCGTAGAAAACCATGAAAAAACGATGATGACGTCACGGTCACATGACTCAATTATGTCTATGGGCTGATAACAAAATAACGTCAGCCAATCAGAAGACGCGTTATATCCAGAATTAAATTATATCAAAACAATTTATGAAAAACAAATATAACAGACATGAACCAATCAAAGGCAACTCATGACTTGAGACAGGCACTTAAAAAATATGGCAGCTTAAATGTTTCTTTTTGTTGCAATATGAATATAAGGAGATTTGAAGTATATGTCAATGATTTCTCAACCCAAGGACATAATACACCTTATCTCTAATCCCGACTCACCCGGCCGCTTGAACTTTTGACGTCAACAACAATCACTTTTCCATTGTGGCGTCAGATATTTTGTTTTATGACGTCAATATTTTACGGGAACCTGTGTGATATCCAGCAATGGCGGACAAATAGCAATAAGGTGTATTACAAATGACAGTATTCAAGTGAATAAAATTGGGTGTGTTTAAATTATCTCTAAAGAAGTATAAGTATAATGAAACATTATATTATTCAAGATTGAATTAGGATCTAATAAAAGTACCTACCATGCCCTTAATCCCATATTTTTAAATTTTGAATGCCTCAAATAAAACAATGCTATATATATTTGTTATTTTTATATTGTAGAACACCAAAGTTACCATGCTGTAAAAGTCAGTTAGAGGTCAAGAACTTGATATTATATGCCTTATGTTTAACCTTTGCCATTGTTTGGGCTGTAGAACGACATGAAAGGTAAAAATAACAAGCTAATGTTTTAAGGTGGTACCCAACACTTTGACTAAAATTAATTTGGCTCGTTTAATTTTCTTAAAAATTTTACAAAGTATTTACTTTGACCCATTGACAAAAATATAAAAATTTTAGAAAATTTGAACCAACTGTTTTATCAGAAAAATTACACTGGTTATATAGCAGTTTGACAAACACTAATTTTGATCATTGAGAAGCTTAATATTCCCTTAACAACACAACGTAATTAAAATGTTTAGCTGATTTTGCAGAGTTATCTCCCTGTAGTGTTAGGTACCACCCTAAAAAAGTAATTATAGGATTGTTACAAAGACTAGTATTGTAAAGCCAAGAATTGTTGCATTTATTGTTGCCATTGGTGAACATCAATGAGAGATTTATAATTGGGATTTTAACAAAGGTTGTACAGTGAAACCTGACTTAACCGAATCCTGCATAAACCGAAAACCTGTCTAAACCAAACATGTTCTTAAGCACCGTCATATCAAATTGCATGCATTGTGAACCTGATAAAACCTGATAAAACCGAACATCTGCCAAACCAAACACAATCTTGAGTCTTGAAGGGGTTCGGTTTAAACAGGTTTCACTGTATACAAATAATGCTATTAAAATTTACAATGCAAGATTGTATGTCCTACCTAGCAGCATTATGTTTTTTGGTCTGTGTTTTTGTTTGTTTGTCCGTCCAATCGATGTTCGTTCTTTGGTCTGTCTGTCCGCTTCAGGTTAAAGTTTTTGGTCGAGGACGTTTTTGATGAAATTGAAGTCCAATTATTTATATAACAATTAATTTATGATAACATATTTACTTTTTGTATGAATTTAATGTGCTCAAATATTTTTCAGCTATGCTTGGGTATTGCAAGACATATTAGGTTTGGCTTTCTGTATCAACATGCTTAAAACTATTCAAGTACCTAATTTAAAGGTGAGTATGTACAAAAGCTGGCATAGTTTTTATACATTTTTTCAAAAGTTTCATCATTGATAATTGTTTCAGTTGTACAATTTATTTTAACCCTGTGTTTGTTATTGGATAAGGTGTTCATTTATGAAAGAAAAATTAAACTATTTTCAGAATTACTGAAGTTTAAATAATAAATACAAGACTAAATATGTTAATTTTATAAGTACTATTCCCTTAAGGGGGTTCACGGGTCTAAATCATTTATATAAGATTTCTCTATATTTTTCTATAAATGAACTTTATCTTATAGTTAATAGAAAAATAAAATAAAAAAGTGGGGTCACCGTTCATTTGCGCTCACAATCTGCCTTCGAAAGAAGCATACATTTTTGTAAAGGTGGTTTTTTTCTGTTGAAGTAATAGGAGAAATAAAGGTAATATCGAAATAAAAAAAGAAATTTATTACAGAAATCGCTAAAATTTTACAATAATTTAGTTTAAGTACAGCTTATATGGAAATTATATTAAAAAAGATATGTCACCGATGAGTTGGAAAAGATATTTCAATTTTAGAGCCAAAAAATGGCATTTTTCCACCAAAGGGAGATAATTTGGAACTTTTTCAATGATGTATACATTTTGAAAGTCATCTGGGGCCAACACGAACAGATTGTTTTTATTGATTTTTGTACCATATGATAAAGTAACAACAACAAAAGGAAATACAAAAAATTTGTAATGAAAAACAAATGTTTGATTTTTTAGTGAAATGTTAATACCCTCGAGCCTCCTTAAGGAGGTAGACCTAGGTTAAGGGAAATAACTCTTAAAATCATCAGTACGTTTGTGTCAGCTATTTTCATAAATATGTTCTAAGATTCTTGGATACATAGATTATTTCCAATCTGTTTCAGGTAAATGCTTAACATTCATTGATGAAACTTGACTTTTACAAACGCATAACTGATTTAAAGAGTTATCTCACTGGACCAAGGTCTACCACCTTAGAATGTATGTGTGAGGGTAGGAAGGGACTTTTAAAATATTCCTACAAACAAGAACCATTTTTTAGATAATTTTGCATAATGCATGGTTATAGACACATACTGAAAAGAGACCTGTGACCCACATTCAATAATTGAACTTCTTTTCCTACCCTCCTACATATATAATGGAATAGCCCAATGTTTATACCTGTCAATCAAACAGCAAATTTTTAAAACTGTTATAATTTATATCATGGAAACCCGTGTTTTCTATACATTTATAAACTGTAAAATATTTTTTGAATACATCTTGTACTATTAAGGGTGTTCGCTTCTCAGTTTCAAAGTAATTAACTTTCCAAAACACTAGTTTTATAGATAGGGGGTTATAAAAGGAATGCAAAGAGCAAAAAATATATATAGGTCGCCGTGCTTGTTTTCGAGATATATGCCATTGAAATTTTGGCAGGAAAATATTCTCTCTTGACTTTTCATAGCTTTATCATTGACAAGTTGAAGTTCTCAAAAACTGTTAAAAAGTAATTAAAAGTTTATAAGACTCTTACAGATTGCTTATCATTATACATGTTAAAGATTTATAAAAAGAAAAATGGGGGTCACCGTGCAAATTTTTGCTAGGCATTCAAATGGATAACACCAGAGGATTCCGAAAATCTGTCAAAAAATCCAAAACATGACAAGCCAGCTTCCTTAAGGTCATGAGTTAGAATTGAATGTTTATTTATTTTTTACAGATCTGCTCAATATTACTGATTCTGTTATTCCTGTATGATATTTTCTTTGTATTTATCACACCTTATTTTACTAAGGTAAGATATAGCTAATTAAGTCAGCTTATTCACTTGTCCAGAATTAAACTTTATCAATACTGTAAATTCAGAAATTATTGCGATGTTTTTATTATTGTGAAAAATGCAACAGAGTTGTAAACGCAATAATTTAAACTCGCATTTTAAAATATAATATTTTATATGAATTAAACAGGATTTTTCTCAAAATCGTAAAAATTAAAATCACATTTAAGTCTAAAATGATAAAATCGCAATAATTTCTGAATTTACAGTAGTCGGCATTGAAACATGTTAAATTCATGTAAAATGCTAAAGAAAAACTAATGATTCTTTTTGCCAAACTGGGTTTCGTCAGTTCAAATTTATTTGATATAAAGGTTCAAGAGGGATATCATATATTTAAAAACTTTCCAATACAGATTATTAATTCAAAAAGTCTGTTGATAAAAGTTTGTCTGTTTTGAAAGACAGAACTTAAAAAATGTGATACAAACATGTTCAAGACCAAATGCATATTTGGACCTTTTCTTCAAGAAACATGCTACGCAAAAAAGAAATTCCAGGAGGTTATTACTTTCCTCAGATCAATGGGTAGGTCCAGTAAGGGTCGATTTTGGCCTCAAATTTCAGGTTCATCTGACGAAATTTTGACACTTTTTAAACACTTAAGTGTCTATTTCAATTGATTCAATTAGTTTAAGTGAAAGATTTTAACTGATTTAGTCTTTAAAAACGCTCCGATTCAAGCTTAAATATGAAAACTCTATCAAATATGCCAAAATTTGTTACATTTCAATATTAAGAATGAACACAAATGCGATCACTTTCATTTAAGACAGAAACCGCCAAAAGTTTAACTAAAATGGTTCAAATTGTGAAGATTTCAGTAATTTAGCATAACTTAATGATGCTAGTATCTGATATTTGTGCATTGTATTGTGAAAAACAGCCCATATTTATGAAGCAGATGCATTCTACTTTCCAATAAATAACTTAAAGTTTACATTTTAACAATTTTGTAAAACTGCTTTATTTTTTAGCCAAATAGGGGTCTTACTGGACCTACTCCTTTCAGGACATCTCTAACTTTGCCTTGTTACAGACTCCAACATAAATATCTGAAAGCTCACAATCACAAATTAACTTTTAAATAAGCTGCCCAAATACTTTCTAGATATTTTTATAAGAAGAGAAACCCTTGTCCATTATGGAACCTTTAATTAAATTAATTTTTGTGTTGATTAGGATGAAGAAATTCTTGATGTGACTAAAAGAGTAAGGCTTTCTATATCTGCATGTGGGATTACTTTAAAAAGGATTTATTTCAAGTTCACTAGTTTTCATTTTGGAATAGCATTTACTTTTTAAGCTTTTGCGAACTTTCGAAATGTTAAATAAAGATGTCAGATTATTTTTAATATTGGTCAATTTCTGATAAGTCTTTATTCAGATTGGTTACACTGTTTCTGATAATTGATTGCTCAATTAACTCATTATTAAATGTCTGGTGGCAAATATCTCATGCATATTTTTTACCTGAATTATAGGTCCAAATATGCATATATCATGCAAATGTATAAAATGAATAAATACAAAATACAAACAGAAAATGTGTTAAAGAACAATTTAGATAAGCAAATTTGTTACCTATTTTACTGACAATTTCGATCTTAATGAATTCTGGGTGTGTCAAGATCATCAGATTGATGGTTTGAAGAAATTTAATAATAATTTATTAGGCTGGTTTAAGTTGTAAGATAATGATTTAAAGACAATTTCACATTTTTCTCATTCTTCTCGTGGACTTTCCTGACATATTATTTTATTATTCTTATTTTTACAAATTTTCAAATTTCAAGCAAAAAATTACTTGATTTAGAAATATATGAATATCATGAACCCTTTCAGAATCAAAATTGGTGAACTTGAAAATAAGTTTTTAAATGGTATTTTTATTTTTTAGTAATGTCATATGATATTGAATGTTTATTTATTTCTGTGGAATTTTTTTAGATTCATTGCAATTTTTTCATTGCTTAAATTTTTCTTAAGCATGTACCAGTAATATGCTATATTTTGAAATAAATAATCTTAGCTTTAAAGATATTCAAGTAGACCATCTGCTTCATGATTTAATATTGTGTGGCTTATGTTAATTACGTACCAGGTATATGAAAATACCATTTACAACATTTTCTTCATTATATATTGTCTTCATTTCAAGAGCTAAAAAAGTTGTCTCATTATGATTTTGGTATTTTATCCTACCAAATTTTCTGATAAGGAATATAGATTATAATTTGCTCCAATTGAATGTAAATAATTAAACATTTATATAGATATAGAATGTTCATATATATCTGACTTTGAAAGAAGAAATACCATAATACTTACATGCAAAGCCATAACAGAGATGTTTAGACTTGTGACATTACATAGTTAGAAGAGTTAGAACCTTAAATAATACATAAGTTATTCTTAAAGAGCTGTATTAGACATGAGAAGCATTTGTAATAATTCATTTGCCAATTATGGATTTGATTATGTTATTACCTACTTTTTTAACAAATTACTTCCCTTTGTCAATCGTAGACTGGTTCCATACTGTACAAAATTGGCTTTTACCTGATCAAAGCATGATAAGTTGTAAGTGATATATCGGCCTTTTAACAAATTTTCAGTGACAATTAACTTTTGGTATCAAAAGTATTTAGCTTAAAAACACATTAAATGTAATAAAAAGATTTGAAAAATTAAAGGTTACACACAGATAAATGTGCCCTTTCTACTAGCTCTAGATCTCCATTGTCAATAAAATTTAAAGTCCCTCATAAGAAAGACAACTAAAAAAAAAGATCTCTTATTACAGGTTCAATTATGGGAAGTGGCAAACAGATTATGACACAAATTTGGATTATCTTTATTTTATCAGAAAAAAATACTCGAATGAAAAAATTTACATTACAACAGAATTAAATATGTGTAAGAAAGATCAAATAACTAAGTGTTATATAAGGTATGTCCCAAGTCTGAGCATCTCTAAATGTTCTCTTTCATGAAACAGGGGGAAAAAGTGCATCAAGAAGATATGGTATGATTGCCAATGAGACAACTATTCACAAGAGACCAAATAACATAGAAATAACCAATTATCAGTCAGGGGACTTACTGAAATAAGTGATTTTTAAATCACTTATTTGAGTAGCAAATTCGAGGTTTTGTCACAAATTGGGATTTTGTATTTTTTTCAAAATTTTCAACACATAGGTTTGAATAACATCTTTTAATTAGTAAAATGAAAAAATATGAACTTTTTGCTTCTTTTAAGTAGAAAGGTTTGTGCCTTTGATGCTATCATTTACCTGAAAATTCTATTTTAGTTGAACAAATGCTATAATAATGGCTTTACATAATGAACTGATACTTTCTTCAAAGATTTTTCACAGCAGTGGGAGTATTTTTCCTGTGAAGTTCAAGGTTTCATCTTTCAGATTATGTAATAAAATTCTACTGTTCGCGATAAATATTTCACTGTTCGGGGGTGTTGAAATTAGTGGGGGTTATTAAAAGAATGATACTTAAAGAAGTGATTTTTGGGAAGGAAATTGAGGTCTGATACTTAAACAAGTGATTTTTATGTCATTATCCTAGATTCAATACAAGGTCATCACCTGAAATGACCTGGTCATCCTAGACAACACAGATGTTGGTTCTGATAAGTTTAGAAACATAATTAGTCCCTGGATCATTAGTATTCTATATTTAAAGCTACACTAATATTAAATCACTTCTTCTAGTGATTAATTTGTACTACTTAAATAGGTGATTATTAAAGAAAGACAACTCTAACTTCCAACCTTTATGGAAATAATGTTACTTGAATCAGTGATTTAGAAAATCACTTGTTTAAGTAAGTCCCCTGACTGATTATAGGTTACCATACAGCCTTCAACAATGAGCAAAGCCCTTGCAACAAAGTCAGCTATTAAAGACCCTGAAACAGTGGCGGATCCAGCCATTTTACAAAAGGGGGGGGGGGGGGGGGGGTTCCAACCCCCGGAACCCCCCCTGGATCTGCCACTGTGAAATGACAAATGTAAAACCATTCAAAGGAGAAATCTTATGGTCTCATTTATGTACAAAAAAATGAATGAAAAACATATACATGTATAACACTGCTACAAACAACAACCACTGATTATAATTGTATTTGTTACTTTCATATATAGTCATACTGTCAGGAGTAAATATCTATTCAGAAATGCCACATTTATGTTATCTTTATTGGTTCCAACTGTTGAGAGTGTTAAAGGAACCATGGGTGCATTAATTTGTGGCATAACAACTTATATAAATAAATTTTGCACAGCAAATACATTGGATTTATTTTTTATATATATAGATATGTCAAAATCCATTTTGACTGTTTAAATTACATGTATATTGAATTTATGTTAATTTTTAACAGAATGGTGAAAGTATAATGGTTAAAGTTGCTACTGGCGGAGCATCAAAATCCAAAGAAAGGGTAAAAGATGTACCCATATAAGTTACTACTAGATTAACAACAACATTTGAAGTGAACTGCAAATTTGTTTCCTAATTATATCTATATGTATATACATATAAGCCCAGGTGGTCGTGTGGTCTAGCGCACTGGTTACAGTGCAGGCAATTTGGTGTCACAATATCTCAGTAGCATAGGTTCGAATCCCAGCGAGGGAAATAAAAAAACAGATCTAACATTGTTGGGTTGATGTTTAGACGAGTTGTATATATATATCGCCTGCTATATATAAGTTACATATAAAATACATGTGCATTACCACAAAAAAATGAAAGTATTTGTACAGTAAAGTTTGCCAAGCTTTTGAAATGCTTCCTAGGTTTTCATGTAGCCTTTAACCTTGTGAACTACCCACAAGATCAGCATCTATTTGAATTTGCATATGTGAATTCAGAAATGATTACGTGAATTTATTATTGCGATTTATGAAAAATGGAAAAAAATTCGTAACAGAAAGTCCCTAATCAAATCTTAAGGGCACAATTAAAAGCTCAAACACATCAAATGAATGGATAACAACTGTCATATTCCTGACCTAACCATCATTAATAAAAAAAATTACAATGACTTCTGAATTAACAGTTAGTGATTTTTACATCTGCGAGGCAATTATAGTTTTTAATTGTCTGTCAAGATTTCAAGCACATAATTTTGAACTTTTCAGAAGGCTTACAAAATTAAGATTCATATTCCATGACTTATACATGTTATATTGTTTTTATAGCTGCCTATGGTTTTTGTTGTACCAAAGTTGAATTATTCTCCCTATAGCTCCTGTTTAAATCAGCCTTCCATGTTGGGATTTGGAGATGTGATAGTTCCAGGTAATAATATTTGGATTGATGATATTTGTTATAAATGAATCATGTTGACAGCAGAAAGACCACAAATTTTTTTTTAATTTTTTTTTATTTTACACATTAAATACAAATCTTTACAAATTGTGTATAGTCAACTAAAAATTATCATACTGTTCAGTCAAAACATAGAATTTGATAGATTTCAAAAGTATTTTTAATCAATTTTAAATGTGACATGCATTGTGAGAATGAAAAAGGAGAAAAGAATATTGTATTTTCAGCACCTACAGCATTTATTGGTGATTTGATGGTAGCAAATTAAGTTTATTAGCGATGCATTAGTGGAGATAATAAACCAGTATTTGCCACCATCAAATCACCTATTGATGCTGTTGGAGCTTAAAATACAATATTGTGATCTCCGTTCTAATGAAACTGACTAAAACAATTCATACATTTATAATATGTCATAAATTGTCTGCACTTGCACATATGTTTCCATAGCATCAATTGTGAATAGATGCCATGAAAATTCATATGCTGACCTTTCATGAATGTGACCTACCGAATTAGACTATTTACCAGATTTGTTATCACATAAGCAACACAACGGGTGCCACATGTGTAACAGGATCTGCTTATCCTCCGGAACACCTGAGATCACCCCTAGTTTTTTGGTGGTGTTCGTGTTGTTTATTCTTTAGTTTTCTATGTTGTGTCATGTGTGCTGTTGTTTGTTTGTCTTTTTCATATTTAGCCATGGCGTTGTCAGTTTGTTTTCGGTCTATGAGTTTGACTGTCCCTTTGGTATCTTTCGTCCCTCTTTTATCCAATCAAAATTATCTTTACAAATGATGTTGAATTAGAAAAATGACAGTATACAGTCAGAAAATTACTGAAAGATCTCAGAAAATTTAACAAATTTACACCTCATTCATATATAACATTATTTTTTCATTGAAATATCACAAGAACTTAGAAGGAATAAAAAAAAAAATGATCATGAGAAAGTTATATGAATAAAAAAGAAGATGTGGAATGATTGCCAATAAACAACTCTTCACAAGAGCCCAAATGACACAGAAATTAACAACTATAGGTCACAGTAAGGTCTTCAACAATGAGCAAAGCTCATATCGCATAGTAAGCTATAAAAGGCCCCAATGACAAATGTAAAACATTTATTTATTTATTATATGATACATAAATATATTGTATATACCTGCTTTATTAGTCCATACAATCTTTGTTGATGTATTGCAGGTTTATTGGTTGGTTATAACCACGGAATAGATTTAAACGTCAAAAGTAAAAAGATATACTACATAGCTACAGTAATAGGTAAGTTCAACCCTGATGTCTTGCTGTAAACATGCATAGTTAGGGCCAAGGTTATTTTCACTAATCTTGCGATCTCATGAAATGTTCAAAATCATCCCTAGCTAATTACTTTGTAGAAAGAAACAATGATAAAGTGCAGAATGAAATTATTAATGATGCACCAAAATTTAGATTTAGTCCCCCAGCAAAAATGTATACAAAAAATGAAAATATTTGAATTTTTTCATTATTTCCACCTTAATTTGTTGGTTTAGATTGACGATTTACAGAGTATTGATATTTAAAAAGTATAGCAAAAACTACTGACAAGAACCATAGATTGCAAACTACTTGCATTAAGTTAATACCAAATTTTTTTTCTGGCGAGTCAAGATTAATGTGATGCACCTTTGAAAACATGGTCTGAAGTTGTTTTTTTCACATATTAATAAACAATTTCTTCATTTAACTTGTTTCACATAATAAACAGTTCTGATCAATGGATCTACATTTCAAACCAAATCATCCCAAACTTTTTTTAAAACATTTTATTTAAACCATAGATTTTTCTTACATTTGATATGTACCCTAAACCATTGATGTGTAAAATCAGCATTAAATTTAAAACAATAAGACTGATTGCTCCCATGTTTTGGTTGATCACTGGAAACCAATAATATATATATATGCTTAAGCAATAATCACTCCATTAAAAAATTCACACTAGAGGCGGATTTTTATGCCCCACTTACAATAGTAGAGGGGCATTATGTTTTCTGGTCTGTGCGTCCTTCCGTCTGTGCGTCCTTCCATCTGTCCGTCCGTCTGTTCGTCCGTCCGTCCGTCCCATTTCAGGTTAAAGTTTTTGGTCAAGGTAGTTTTTGAAGAAGCTAAAGTCCAATCAACTTGAAACTTAGTACACATGTTCCTTATGATATGATCTTTCTTATTTTAAAACAAAATTAATCTTTTGACCCCATTTTCATGGTCCACTGAACATAGAAATTAAAAGTGTGAGTTTCAGGTTAAAATTTTTGGTCAAGGTAGTTTTCAATGAGGTTAAAGTCCAATCAACTTGAAACTTAGTACACATGTTCCCTCCCTTTTGGTTGATCAATTTACTTTTAAGGCCAAATTAGATTTTTTACCCAATTTCACGGTCCATTGAACATGGAAACTGATAATGCGAGTTGGGCATCAGTGTACTTTGGACACATTCTTGTTGAGAAAAAAATTTGGTTGCTTATATATGGAATCCCTGAAGCATGACGAAATCGGGCCCCCTCTTAGGCAGCCAGTGGGCCCCCACTTATTGAAATTTCTGGATCCGCCACTGCACACCTATTAGAAGGCCTGTGTAATGCTGTGTGGTGTTACGTGCACATGATGTCTGATAATTAACATTAAAACTCGGGAATTTTCAAAGTAATACATCAGTTCAATTGCTGTTTCAAAATCTGGAGGACTATGGGGTAATTCTATCAATTGTCGAATATACATTGCTTAGGATATCTTCCACCAATCACAACATTTTTATGTACACTTTTGAAAATACTACCCATAATGCATTAGATTCCTAACTGCAAAATTGCATGAAAGTCTTTCTGCAATAACAAAACAATTTGACACACAGTCAACACTTTTACCACCCTATACAATTACTAAAAGAAGCATACTATTCTTATAACTACATTTTTTGCTACGATCATGAAAACACCACAAAAGCTTGTGTC
The DNA here is from genome assembly GCF_963676685.1 of Mytilus edulis. Classification (NCBI taxonomy): domain Eukaryota; kingdom Metazoa; phylum Mollusca; class Bivalvia; order Mytilida; family Mytilidae; genus Mytilus; species Mytilus edulis. The sequence goes on along the minus strand of NC_092354.1, from coordinate 64,935,973 downwards.
ATTATAAATTACATTTAATTTTGAAATGCAGGTTGATTTCAGCATGACACAAGATTTCTGTTAGCCAATCATAATAAAGTAATATAATGAAATATACATGTAATGTAATTTTATAGACATGATTAATATTGTACCATAAATGTATGTATGTATTTACAGCATATGGAATTGGAATGATCATCACATTTGTTGCCTTGGAATTGATGCAGACTGGCCAACCAGCTTTATTGTACCTTGTGCCTTGTACACTTATAACAACTTTTGTGATTGGCTGTATCAGAAGAGAATTTAAACTATTGTGGAATGGAATTAAAAAAGTGGTAAAATATTTTTATTTAAGTCTACAATGAACTGAGTGTTATATGTGATTTCTTAAAAATAATAATGTCTTCTGCTCCAAGGATGAAATGAAAACATTTTACTTAAGGTAGATCATAAGTAAATGTTTTTTGAGACAGAATTTTCTTATAATTTGCCAAAATGAAGATTTTACTATGCTTTTTTCAAAAATATAATAAAAAGTATAGGTCACCGTGCTATATTTTAAGCTATGAGTCGTTGAAAATTGCCTAAATTTGGTTAGTTTGTTCATGAAAAAACACATAGAAGTGCATAAAAAAAATTCTATGAGATAGAATTTTGAAATAAATTGTGAGAAGATAGGTTTCATAATATGTTTTAAGAAAATAAAAAGAAAACATGGTATCACCGAACTTGTTTACTTGCCACAAGTAAAAATAAAAAAATCCCTATTAGCCCAGTATAAATTTTGAACTAAAAGAGTTAACTCCCCTTAAATGGCTTATTTGAAAAAAATGATTTTAAAAATTAAAAAAGTTTGATATTTGTTAAAATATTTAGAATAATACAATAAATTAACAAGTTTTCTTTATAACAGTCTAATCATTAAATTGAAAATCTGTTTCCAAATTTGCTGATTAGGGCAGATAACTAGACCGATTTTGTACAATCCAAGATGGCGGCATACCATGAATCTACCTTAAGTAGGAAAATTGAGTCAATGTTTACAGTCATGATCACTAAACTCTTGTTATTCAGTAATTAAGACACAAATATTTTCTAATAATTCTTATATGATTTGCATATTGGGGAAACCGTTAATATGATTGGTCGAGAGAACTTCTGGTAGTTGTGCTTGACGTTGTTTATATTTAGATAGACGACGAGAACCGGACTTCTTATCGTAACCAATGTAAACAAGATGGTAGTGATAATAACACAATCTGAATCTACGTTAACAACATTATTTTCACTGTGGGTTGATCATTGAATTAAATAATAGACACAACACATTCATTTTAATGATAATAAGAGTTTTTGGTGTTTAATTTTTTATCAGAGTTGAGTACATAATTTTGCGTGAACCAACAAATATATTCATGCACCAGGCTTATTCAATGACACAAATATACAATTTACATGTGATAGAGGTTTCAAATGTGGCATTATGTATTAATTATTTCCAATTTTAAAGAACTATAAGGATTAAACGCCTTTTTAAAGGAATTTATTGGCGTAAAAACTGCACCAAGTCACTCATACATATCAATGAAGTCCTCTTCAGACTTTTATTTGATTATGAGTGAATTGGTGGAGTTTATACACAATTAAATTCCTTTAAAAAGGCGATAAATCCTATAATAGCAGTATATTCAATAGAAAATAAACATATGCAGTCAGAAATTGGAAAAAAAATGGAGGACATCAAAAAAGTTAACATGATTGCTTTGATATATATACAAGAGTTATTCCTCTTCACCTCCAATGCTTTTCTACATTTTTAGTTTAATTCACATTATTTAGATGCAGCATTTCATAACAATGCTATAATAACCTATATTGTATTTTTTGTCTATTGTTCATCAATCATGTATATATAGATAGACCCTAGAAAAATAAATTGCTTTGAAATGTCATTGAAATTATCTGAAAAATGATTTTGAATTTTAAATGTTATGTATTGCCTTGCCTCTTACAAAAAGTTCTAGAAATCCAGACAAAGGGATTGCCTTTTTGGGGACATCAACATAGTTGACATCAATAATTGTTAAGTTTGCTGCATAAGACATTTTGTTTATGAAATATTTTATTTTGATAGGGTGTTCCTGAGAACAGTGAGAGTCCTCCACCACAACCAGACATTGTTACCTCAGGCCCTGATACAGCATCTGTAAATAATGTCAACGAAGAAATGTCTAGCACATCTACAATAGACAGTGAAAACAGAAGTCTAATCAGGAAGTGACTATGTCGCAGCAAATCTGAAACAAAGAATTATGGGAAACTTAAAATATTATAACTAGTGGGTTTTGATTTATACAAAAACTTGAGGGAAGTTAATCCGTTTTATTCATGTCTTTCATTTTCATATTTTAATAGATTTGATGAAGACTGTATATGTTATATATTTTTATACGACCGCAAAAATTGAAAATTTTTTGGTCGTATATTGGTATCACGTTGGCGTCGTCGTCGTCATCCGTCGTCGTCGTCCTTGTCGTCAGAAGACATTTGGTTTTCGCACTCTAACTTTAGTTTAAGTAAACAGAAATCTATGAAATTTTAACATAAGGTCTATGACCACAAAAGGAAGGTTGGGATTGATTTTGGGAGTTTTAGTCCCATCGAATTAGGGGCCAAAAGGTTCCAAAATTAAACTTTGTTTGATTTCATCAAAAAATGAATTATTGGGCTTCTTTGATATGCCAAATCTGACCATGTATTCAGATTTTTAATTTTGGGTCCTGTTTTCAAATTGGTTTACATTAAGGTCCAAAAGGTCCAAAATTAAACTTAGCTTGATTTTAACAAAATTTGAATTCTTGGGGTTCTTTAATATGCTGAATCTAAACATGTACTTAGATTTTTTATTATGGGCCCAGTTTTCAAGTTGGTCCAAATCAGGGTCCAAAATTATTATCTTAAGTATTGTGCAATAGCAAGAAATTTTCAATTGCACAGTATTCCGCAATAGCAAGAAATGTTCAATTGCACAGTATTGTGCAATAGCAAGAAATGTTCAATTGCACAGTATTGCGCAATAGCAAGAAATTTTCAATTGCACAGTATTGTGCAATAGCAAGAAATCTTCAATTGCACAGTATTGGGCAATAGAAAGAAATATCTAATTGCACAATATTGCACAATAGCAAGAAATTTTCAATTGCACAGTTTTTATGAAATATTCTTTGAAAATTGGAGTTATCTTTCTTTGTCCAGAATAGTAGTTGAATCAATTTAAATCATTGTTTTATACAATATACAATGTATATTCACTTTTACTACCAACTAATAAATTAAAATAATCTTTACCATTCAGTGATTACAAGCACTTTTTTTACATTTTAATATTTTATGATGTATTTAAATGAGTAGTTATTGTTGCAAACTCCATTAGAAATTTGAATTGAGATCAGTTTTGGAATAAGGGAAAGGGGGATGTGAAAAAAGGGGGGGGGGCAATTTTTCTCATTTCAGATTTCATAAATAAAAAGAAAATTTCTTCAAACATTTTGTTGAGAGGATTAATATTTAACAGCATAGTGAATTGCTCAAAGGCAAAACAAATTTTGTAAGTTCATTAGACCACATTCATTCTGTGTCAAAAACCTATGTTGTGTCAACTATTTAATCACAATCCAAATTTAGAGCTGAATCCAGCTCTGCGGTTGTATGAAGCTGCACCCTGCAGAGCATCTGGTTTAAGTATACACAGAAAAATGTTCAACTAGTCAATTCTTTTTTTTCATAATAATCTGCTGGTTTGTGTACTTTATTTTAGCTGCAGATATTTTAAATTCTGCATATTAATATTATTATTACCATAACATTTTTTATTTTGCATAATTGACAAATATATTAGCGAACATTTTAAGATATGATGTTCAATATACTCAAGGCAATAGAATAGCAGAAAGACCTCCATTAGTTTCTTTGAAATCATTTTTTTATTGTGTATAACTTTTTGAAAAAATAATTGAAATGAGTCAAAATTTTGACATAAAATTAATGAAGATATTAACATCAAATTTTGTTTAAATGAAGAATTTGTCTTCTCAAAAAGCCACATTTGTCAAACAAAGAAACAAACTTTGCCAATGTTGTGTCACTTAAACTATAAAAACACATAAAACTATCAACCAGTTGCCTAAATTTTCATAATTAAGCAGACTGCTGTCTCATTTGCAAGCATACACAATCTTTTTTTTTGTACATTTCACCAGTAATTTGTTTATGTTTATTTTGTTTAATAAGGTGTACTGTTTTGAAATTGATGTTGACATCAGCTGTTGTTTAAGTTTTTGGTTAGGTTATACAGGTGAGGAAAATATATGTTAATATCCCAGGGGGGTTACAAACTATCCTTTTGGGTATAAATGTGCCAACAGCACTTGCCAAATCATACCCTGTTCTAACCAGAAAACATTGAAAAACATACCCTGTTCTGAATAGAAATATTGAAATACATACCCTGTTCTTAATACGCTCATAAAATGTATACAGTGTTCTAGACCGTATAAAATAGATGCTGTTCTACAACCGGGTTCTAGACTGTATCTTAAACAGTTAAATAAGTGTTCCTGTTCTAGACAAATACTTTGTTTAAAAAAAGACCCTGTTTTTACCAACAGGGCATGAAAAAGGGACCTGGTTTTAACCAGCAGGGCAAGAAAAAGCGACTCTCTTTTGCGGCACACTCATACAACTAAAAATATAGGAAGTAACCCCACCCGGGGTTAATAATTTACTTTGAGTATTTGATGTCAGCTGATGTTCAAGTTCGTGTTTAGGTTATACAGGTGAAAAACATCTCTGTTAATATTTTACTTTGTGTATTACTTAAGATTCATTATTATTTGTTTTCATGGATTTCGAGGGAAATATGTATCTAATGTTCAACGATTTATAAATTTCATAATTAGTAGATCAAACTTCAACTAAACTATCAAATAAAATGTTCTTTTAAAATACAATTTTTCCCTAATCCACCAAAACTTGTAATGCTGAAATAACTGAATCCACATAATATATTATCTTAAGTCTGTTGTTATTTAATATTCTAGTTTTTATATCAATTAATTGTATGTTGTTTTTTCTTTATGTTCATTTTATTTTAAACTTGAGATATGAGATATATATTTTTAAAAGTTGTATATTTAAGTTCTATTTTTTGTTGCTTGACTGGTTCTTTCTGACAGTGGAAATTTCTATTTAAGATTTTTAAGATACTTGAATTTTACAACAATGTCCAGCATTGTACTGTTGCCATAAGGGAATGAATGTTATGACATATATCTGCTGAAATCCACACTTTTTGGTTGCTGGTGGATGGTTATTTTTTTGTAGTCGCACCACATCTTATTTTGTATGGTATTTATGATAAATATATTTCATTGAACATTGTAAATAAATGTTATTTTGTATCATGCATATTATTTGAATTTTTAAAAGTTTTTCATATGGTAAATAAAATATATAACATTAAAATTCAGTTTAAAATGTCATTTCCAGTGTCAAATGATAGCACATTGTTTTCGGATTCCAAAAAGATATGGTTTCTATACAATTTTGTTTTAAATAAGTGAGGTAATTTGTTACTTCCTCTCTGAAATGCAACTATTGGTATTATTTGATAGTTTATATGACACTGTTTTCAAAAATATACTGTTCAGTATTATTGGTTTTGACCCCTAATTCCTTATCAGTTTGGGCCATAACCCCCCAAATCAATCCCAACCTTCCTTTTTTGAAATGGAACCTTGTGGTACAATTTCAGAAATATCCATACCATTACACACAAGTTATTGTCTCAAAACTAGAAAAATACTTATTTTGTTTGGCTCCTTGTTCCTAAACTATTGGGACCAAAACCCCCAAAATCAATCCCAACCTTCCTTTAGTGGTTATGTTCCGGACCATATGAGTATTTGGACCATACGCGTATGGTCATGACCATATGGGTATATACTCATATGGTCCAACCGCATATGGTCCAATACGTGTATGGTGGGGGTAATTAACACTCTGTTACAGTTTACTTTGAATACTTCCAAACTCTTTATATGGTATGACGGTTCATTTAAAAGACGCTATCATATAGGTAATTATACTATTATATTACAATAAAAATATAAGCTAAATAAAAATTATAAGTTTCACATAGTTAACTTTACTTACTTGTCAAACTTTAATAAACACATTTTATACCGATAATCATTACCGATTTGTTATTACCTTGGTATCACTGTACATAGCTACGGAAAGGCTAGCTTTTCACTCACAAACAAAAGGTGTAAATGAAAAGGATCCTGCACAACCAAGACTTGCAAATGCAAAAAAAGCTATGATACCGTGTGGAAGTAAATGTCATCTAAAGCCTACATGCAAGAATGTAATTAGCGATGAAAACTTACTATGGCATCAATATTTTATTTTTACGTAGTATTTGAATTATAAAATAATATATTGTCATGTAACCATCATTGTATTATGAGATACAGTTATTGTATCATTGAGACTTTAATAATGTAAGTTAAAAAAAAAACTATATAGTCCAAATACTCATATCGTCTGGCCCGTTAATAACCAAATGAGTATTATACTCATATGGTCCAACCATACGCCTATGGTCGACCTTATGAGTATACGCATATGGTCATGACCATACGCGTAAGGTCCAAATACTCATCTGGTACGGAACAGTTATAAATAAAGGCAACAGTAGTATAACGCTGTTCAAAACTCATAAATCTATGTAACAAACTAAAACTGAGGGAAACACATTAAATATTAAACCTTATGTTAAAATTTTATTGATTTCTATAATTTACTAAATATACTGAAGTTACTTTCCGGAAACCATCCGTCTTCGTAGGACGCTGACAATGAGGAAATACCAATATAAGATCAAAATGTTTTTTATTTTTGCGGTTGTATAATAATGTGAATATAATGTGCCATGAAAATAAGTTGGTTTACAGTATACAAAGTTTAAGGATGATACACAACTACTATAAATAATAAATTGCCTGTACCAAATCAGGAATATGACAGTTGTTAGATGTGTTTCAGCTTTTGATTTTGCAATTTGATTAGGAACTTTCAGTTTTGAATTTTCCTCGGCATTCTGTATTTTTGTGGTATGAGAGCCAATGAATTAACTCTCAAACTAAGCCACAATTTGTAAGAGGTAAACCAGTATAGGTCTTCAACACAGAGCCTTGTCTCACACCAAACATCAAACTATAAAGGGCTGCATAAATGACTAGTGTAAAATCATTCAAACAAGAAAACCAATGGTCTTACATATATAAAAAAAAGAAGAAACGATAAACACTTATAAACCACATCAACAAACGACAACTACTGAACATCAAATTCCGGACTTAGGACAGGTGCAAACAAATGCAGTATGGTAGCAAATTTTGCTATTAAACACATTTTCTTACCTTACAACATATTATTGTTACTGTATTAAGCTTACTGGTGTGAGAATTATAACTAATAAGTATTGACAGTGTGTGTTTACACTGGTTGTATTGAAATGGCAGTGGCTATTTGACCGGCACCGGCTAAATAGCAAATTTGCTATTTGACCGGCACCGGCAAAATAGCAAATTTGCTATTTAGCCGGCACCGGCAAAATAATTTGCTATTTAGCCGGCTCTGATTAAATTATACCTCACTGGAATTTAAATGTAAGAATAATAAATTTTTTATTTAAAAACTTTTGTTACTGTTACCCAAACACTTAAACTTTTAAATATCAAATTAAATATATTCTAAAAATCAAAATACAACTCTCCTTTAGAAAAAAAAAACTAAATACAGGCGCGGATCCAGAGTGGGGGTTCCGGGGGTTGGAACCCCCCCTTTTTTTTGGACGATCAATGCATTTGAATGGGGACATGTAATTGGAACCCCCCCCCCCCCCTTTTTAAAATGGCTGGATCCGCCCCTGAAATATGGGTGAGTACTTTTCAACCTAAATAGTTGGTCAGTATATAGTGTGATAATGGATGATACAACACCTAAATGCACAATTCAATTCCTACAAAGTGTTTGCATTGGTTATAGAAAATTATAAAAAGGAACATTTTGCTCAGCTGTGGAAAAGGCCGGGATGCACTTACCATCAAAACCATGAAATATCGAGCATGTTTCGCATATATTACTTCTTCCAAATATGAAGAAACGTGGAAGGCCACAATGTCTGATCCAAACTGTCATCGGTCTTTCAGAAAAGCGTACCCCCAAAAAAACCAATTGTTTACCCTTTCAGAAGAAAAGTTCTAAAGAAATCGGATTCCTTTTATTAGACTGGTTTCTTGGAAGCGATTTGGCAAGAAATGCTATTAATAACAACATTTTAATAACCGAGGAACAAGAAGAAGCAAGACCTCAACTTTTAACTTCCATGCTTTTAATCATTTATTATAAAATTATAAATTATTTATTTATGAACACCTTCAATATTTTATTTTTGATTGTACTGTATTTTTAATGCTTAATATTGTGATAAAATGATTTTCAATTATTATCAATTTTTTTTTAATTCTCTACAAATCACATAAATGAAAAGTTTTGTTCAGTGCCGGCTAAATAGCAAATTTGCTATTTTTCCGGTGCCGGTCAAATAGCAAATTTGCTATTTTGCCGGTGCCGGTCAAATAGCAAATTTGCTATTTGCCGGTGCTGGTCAAATAGCAAATTTGCTATTTAGCCGGTGCCGGTCAAATAGCCACTGCCTATTGAAATACCATCATTTCCCACTCATATAATACCAATAGCTCACCTTTATTTTTGCTGCCCCGACGTCACACAAAAGGTACTTTAATAAGTCCCCTACGGACAAAGTTGAAGTAGGTTTGAACTCGTTTTGCACGTCTGTCTTCTGTCCATCTGTAAGTCTGGCAAATAAGTTTAATATTTTTTTCATCATGCTTAATGATTTTTGATAATTGTAAAAATAGTTCTTTCAAAACAAGTAAGATACCAAGTTACAATTTTGTTCCGGTTTGTTCTGATGCAGTCATTGTCCTTCACTCAAATAATCAGTTTTACTATTTTATTTGTAATGCTTGAAAATATTGATTTAATAATTGGTACATGTACTTGTATATAGTTTCATCATGAAAAGTTCGAGATCAAGACCGTTTGATGATTTTGTTTTTCATGAGTTATTGTCTTTCGGCATATAAATTCACTTTTATAATCAGTTAATCAAGTGTAGCCTTTAGCTGGTTTACTACTACCTCAAGATAGTAACAAACAAATGGGCCAAAACATTACAATTGACCTAATGAAAGAAAAGTCTTTCAGATCTAGATCGCCATCTTAGAGCTATGAAGACTTTCTTTCTCATTGTCAACATCACATTAGAAATTTTCTTATTTAATGCCTGTTAATATTCTAAAATGTTTGAGAGATTATGCACTTTACAAAGAATGCATGAATACATTTTCTCTCGTATACAGACTGGTCAGTATAGTTTTTGATGTTACTCTTTTTCGTCTCTTTGAACCAGTTAGATCGAAACCTGTACATGACAAAAAGAGGAATTTCCTTCCTGTTCAGTTTAACAATAAAAGAATTGATGCAAAAGCATTTTTTGAAATAACAAGGAGGTAACTTCTAAAATATTTAATCTCAACATCAGTCTGTTACTATTGTATCCTACAGTTAAGTATTTAAGTATAATCAAGCATTGCAGGACCTAGATATAGAACAATACCTTACAAAACCTCTGATATTTGATTGTTCCCACTAGCCTTATGTTTTATTCAGCCTTTCTGACCATGTTATTATACTGGCGATCTAAAAATATTCCAAAATGAATAAAAACAACAGCAGTATACCGCTGTTCGAAAGTCATAAATAACCCCAAAAAATCCAGTTTACAAACTCAAACCGAGGGAAACACACCAACTTTAAGAGGAAAGAACAAAACAACAGTAACGCTAAAGTGAAAAAAAAACGACAATACAACACACACAGAAACGAACTATTAGATAACCACTGCCATTTTCCTGACTTGGTACAATAGATTTTAAGTAAAAATGGTGGCAAGTACATTCAGGACAGAGAAATACACACATAAACAATACATTAGTACATTTTGACATGCTAACCACAGAATAAAAACGAACACGTAAAACAAAATTGGACAGCACACAAAACAGTACAACAATACTGCGAACTGTCTTTCACACGACTGGGTCAACGTCACAAAAATGACGTCACAGGTAATTTCAAGACTTGTTTAAGTAGTTAGATAATTTAAATTGTATTAGCTAATTGTCTAGCTATGTCGTTATTTTTTTGAAGATCGAACTGTAAAACAAATAAATTGTGTACATACAGTTGCTTTAAACTAAAATCTTAGAAATGAACTGGATGAATATTGATTATCTTCACTTTTACATACGAATAGAAAATAGAAAAAGTAGAATTACAACTACAAACGATAAGACATTTTAACAATTTATTATAAATACAATATTATAACTAAATACATGAATGTTGGATAACAAATACCGTGAGACGTCTTCTAGCAATGCGAATTCACAGTCAGCAAAACAGTCATTTTCGGGAATAAGTCATGTTCTGTGCGTAAAAGACCAGACGACGTAATTGGCAAATCACAATAACACGTGATAAAAATGTCCTTAGTTAGTTTAGACACAGACATATCGTATGGACCAACCAATTCGTGATGGTGTACATAAAATTCACGGAGTGTCATCTTTCCTCCTCAAAACTTTGTTGGAGCAGTCTCTGCGTAAGGAGCACACTCCTGTATCATTGTGTATATGAAGTTCGAATAGTGTGAACATGCACGAGCATAACGTATCAACTGAGATATGTAAACACCATACGATGGGGCAGAGGGTATGTTACTGCTGAGAAGGGGGAAAATTGATGATTGGGAAGTTGAAATCGTCTCGTTTGTCATATATGTTATTTGTGAAATCAATATTGCTGATAAAATCAACGTATGAAGCAGTCCTTCATGTATCAGCAGTATCCTTAAGGATGTTTGCTCCTCTACTTTTTGAATTTTTGCCAGATTTTCGGAATCCTCTGGTTTTATCCATGTATTAACTTTAAAAGATTTGCCCACTAACCCCTAATTTTCTTTTCATATTTTTATAACATATAATTTAAAAAGCCATATTTAAAACTCTTATGAATTCCTTGTTATTTTTTCATAGTTTTTTAAACAAAAAAGGTGCCATGTTAAGTGAAAGAAAAATCTAGAGAGAATTATTTCACGCCAAATTTTCAACGGCTTATATCTCGAAATTAAGCACACGGACCCTCCATTTTTTTCTGCTCTTTTAGTTTCTTTATTTACATACTTTCAATTATAACAGTCTTTTAAAAATTTTGTTATTTTTAAACAGAGTAGCGAACATCCTTAATTTCAAGTTCACTTGGATATATGAGATGTAAGTATTGATAAAGCGTAGAAAAATCAAACATCTCCAAAAGGTGATATCTTATGATCGTAAGTTTAAAGAAATCTAACCCATCAATTGGAACTTACACTTCAAAAAAGTTTGGATCCCATTGAGGACTAAGCTAGTGCATGAGCTAAACGAATGGAAGTCAAACTGGATATTTTGTCAGAATGGGTCAAAACAATCAGGTCTCTGATTAAACGTCGCATTCATAAGTTCAAACATGTGTGGACGATCGACAATGATAAGTCCGTTTTCAAAGACAAAGAGGTTGTGAAAGCTCTTCACGATAAGTATGTTGTTGTACCTGCGGACAAAGCTTCAAACAATTTTTTTTGTATAAATCGTATTACTAAGAGTGTCTCTAAAAAGAATTCGGAATAAATGAGCAATCAGGTAATCCCAAATACAAAAAAATATATAATTTAACAAGGATGAGATCTTGGCAAATCATAAGTCCTTCATAGCTTGAATGACCATAACATTGAATAGCAAATCGGTTGATTTAACTTGTTTGTATTTGATACCTTAACTTTTCGTACATATAACGGTATATTGCCGTCTAATCTGCATGTTCGACGAAAGAATTGGCTATTAGATTGACAAAATTCTGTCCGCATTTAAAGGGGGTCTTTCAAAAATAGTATGAAACTGTTTATTCGCGTAGTGGTATTAAGTTGTCTCAATACAAACAGCTCAGATTCTGAAAAACCTTTTATTGTGCTCGACAAGTAAGTTCGAGCACATACTTTACTTGATAATACTCTACCTAATTTCGACAGTATTTAACTTTCTAAACTGTACTCGACTTTGCTCTCGACTTTACTCAATAAGTCTGATTGAGTACTTGATAATCCTGGCATAGTCTTTATATGGTCTCTACAAATGACCATCCAGTTCTCAGTCCTGACCAGTCTCGTTGCCACATTTGAAATCATACCAAATTATATATGTTCGGTCTTTGATAAGTTTACACTTAATGTAAAAAAAACTATTCCATAACCTCAATCATTTATATACTAGTACGCAAATAAAGTACGTAAATGCATTGTACACGTTATCAATTGCAAATGACCACTGGGAAATATATGTATTAGAATTAAGAGAAGAGATGTGAAATTCACTTACGTTCTGTTTCGATTTCCTTGTAATCTTACTTTACACTTTTGTTAAGTAGCCGCTCATCCTGTTTTTGATACAAACAAAATTAGATAGCATCTATACTAGTATTTACAAATTTTTGAAAAGGAAGTGTTTGTCTCTTTGTTTCAGCTTTTCTAAACTTCTATTCATTCGAATGATAGTGTGAAGCAACAAATGTATCTCAAGCGGCCAAGTTAAATAAGGTAAAATGTACATCTTTTTAAAAAGTAAAATAAAATAAATACTGAACTAACTTGGCATTGCACAAGGTCATGTTTTTCTCTGACTGTTTATGACGTCTTTACACTAAATCCATTGGATGTTGGATGTGTACGAATTGATTGTTTAGTTTTAGATGCATGATTTTTTTATTAGCTGTTAGTGGCTTTGAACTAGGTGTCAGGTAACTGCGAGTACTCTCAGGTCTGTTCCTAGTGACTTTTTGTTGTCGGGATGTACAAGCTACCGGCCACGTCCACTTGTATGTTTGTCCATCTGATATGTTAAGCTTTCAACTGATTTTTATAGTTCGTTCTTATGCTGTACTGTTATACCACTGTCACAGGTTAAGGGGAGGCTAACATGTTTAACCCCGCCACATTAGTTAAGTATGCGCCTGTCCAAAGTCAGGAGCCTGTCATTCAGTGGTTGTCGTTTGTTTCTGTGTTACATGTTTGTTTTTTGTTCATTTTTTTTATATAAATGAGGCTGTTTGTTTTCTCGTTTGAATTGTTTTACATTGTCAAATCGGGGCCTTTTACAGCTGATTATGCGGTATGGGCTTTGCTCATTGTTGAAGGCCATACGGTGACCGATAGTTGTTAATGTCTGTGTTATTTTGGTCTCTTGTGGACAGTTCTCTCATTGGCAATTATACCACATCTTCTTCTTTTTTTTTTTTTTTTTTTTTATATCAGAGGCAAATCTAAGCGAAAAGTCCCTTCGAAATGGCAAAATTTAAAGCTGAAGCCCATCAAACGAAGGGATAACATAATGTCATATTTCTTTCTTTGTACAGGCATTTTCTTATGTAAAAAGTGATGAATTAAACCTGGTTTTATAATAATAATTTTATGATAATAAATTAAAATACGTGTAGCAGTCTTTAAGTTTCAGGAAAAAGATAGAATGTTGTTTCAATCAGAAACACTCTACTTAGTAGTGGGTCTAAAAATGTTCATAAGAGACACACTGACTGCCATAGGAGGTGACCGTCTCAAGTCATGCTTCTTTGGTCCCTTGATAATAAACAAAATTTGTCTAACAAATTGGGAGGGTCGGTCACCCGTCCTTCTCTTAATCCACCAATATTTTTGTTTAAATATATGTCTAATTATCTAGAATTTTAACCAAGAAATACTTTATATTTCATATACGAATGCAGCAATTTATTTAAAACTCTAAACGACATGACTTTGTTTGAACTGATTTAACTTTACCGTTATTGGTTTTGATATTACTAGTACTTGATAGTGTTGCTTTGACTTAAAAACCTAATGAAGTCAATAATTCAAGTATGTATTCTATGCTTTTTTTAAACATTAACATAAACTTTTAATTGATTGCATATACATTTTTAATCCATTAGTGAATCTATGTTATCGTGTCTTTTCTGTAGGCATCAGCAACCCAGACAATTATTTTGATGAAATCTATTTTTCATAAGAAAACAACGTACTGATATAAAACGTTTTCCGTACCATGGAAGTCGTAATTAGTATACACCATTATTATACCAATCTTTAGATACTAGTAGTAGAATGATGATCACAAATGACGTTATTGGACTAAAAAAAAGGCAGTTTGAACGAACGTATAAGGCATGTTTAGAAAGAAGGAAATCTAGAGAACAGTGGATAATGAACCTTAGATATCCTGATAAATCTTCAAATGAATATCTGGAATACTTACAAAATTGTACAGACGATAACAAAGGTAAAACAGTTGTAATATTAATTTCTAAAACTTTAGAAAATGTAAAGTCTAAACGAGGCCTTCCTGTAATACAAATAAAAAAAAACCAGTGTGATGAGAGGAAACAATGCCATGATTTAAATCAAAAACTATACGCCAAATACAATCCTACAATACCATGACATTAAAAAAGAACCAACAAATAGGCAGCTGTATGAATAGAATAGGAAACTGACTAACAGGCAATACCATGACTAGAAGAGCAAAACGAGAAACGGGCAATACCATGACCAAGAAAGTTAAATGACAAACAAACAACACAATGAATAAAGGAGGGAAATGACAAAAATACTTAACCATTACCAAGAAAAGACAAATATTAAAAAGACCACAAAATTATCAAGAAATTGAAATGACAAACAGACAACACCATGACTTAGATACGAGATTAAAAATGTATAGGTCGATTTGCAACAATAACTTTGATTGCAAATTCTATCAATACTTAGGCTTGCAGTACAATCTACACGAGTTATGAAATAACTCCTTATACATTAAGTGCGCTAAACCGCTTTTCTTAAAAAAAAACTTTATCAGAAGCGCTTAACATTATTAATCCAAGATTTCAAGTAGAAATACAGCTACTGCTTTGAAAACAATTTGTTTAGGATAATTCAACTGTTGATTAAGAGTCAACTAACAAAATATAAAAGTATTTTAGGATACTTCATCTCAACATTCAACCTTTTTTACGACAAACAATTTACTATTTAGTTACATACAGCCACACGATTGATTGTTTTATGTTATGTTAAGTAATAGATTTAAATAATTTGGACGATGATACACCGAGAACGAAATTGCTATTATGATATATAAGGTATAAGTATATAAGGCTAAATTGCCATACCTGGCTAAACATACGCAAAAAAGGGAACAATCATTATTTATCAATTGAAGGGGTCATTCGAAAAATATTTCATATAGATTGGGTGATGGTGTGTTTGCGATCAACACATAGTTTGTTTACTTGAGGGGAGGGGGGTCACACAATTAAAGTTTGCATTGCTAACACACCTTTTGAATGTGAAACATTTAAAACAAGCCCCTCAGCCGATAAATAATGACCATTCCTTAGCACTTATTGGCGATCCCATCAGACAGAAACAAATCAATAATTCTAAGGGTGATAATAATTCATGTACCAACGTCATGTAGTTGAAGGTGAATAGAAAAATACAAATATATTTTTTATAGATTTGTTGTTTTTGCTTGGAAATAACTGGAGGGAGAAACACTTATATGAGAAGCTAGTAGAAATAGTTGGTACAGAACTAGATATACGAAACAAACAACGACTTTGTATCATATATGATAGAATCTACAATGCATGTGCTATGAATCCTATTCGTACACAAATATCAAGTGGAAGTTTGGCAGAAGGAATGGCTTTGCAAGACAGTGACACTGATATAATGTACGTTATCGATCAGTTAGAATTAGTACAGGATGAAAGGAATATCAAACACCCAATAAACCGTGATGTATTGGTTATGGAAACAGACAATGATCATCCTGGATTTACTAGAATCAGATTTGTAGCACAAACCGATCGCAATTCCCTCTTGAATGTACAGTGTTTCTGTCCTCAAAATACATGTAGCAGTAAAATATATTTATCAGTAAATGCCATTTTTAAACACTATATGGAAATCTACGGGCATGTTTGTATACACGGTCCATGCATATCGAACATAAGTAAGACTGAAGACATTGCATACTGCATAAGGAGTAAACATCTGCCTTACGATGCCATTCCATGGGCAACCCGTCATCGATGGCAATGGCCGCCTAATGTAGTAATTGACAGGATCATAAGTTACGGATGCTTGTTAGTTCCTATTGGTCCTAAGACTATATCAAATATTTACTTATGGAGATTTTCTTTCTCCGTAGCAGAGAAAATACTTGTATATTCGTTTAATTTCACTCAACTTTTATGTTATGGGTTACTCAAACTAACAGTTAAGCGCATCATTAACGCAGACAATGATATCAAGGACTTAGTGTGTTCTTACTTTTTGAAGACGGCTTTATTCTGGGTCTCGGAGGAGGTTGATATTGAAACATTTCAATTACCTAAATTGTTTTATTGTTTTTCACTCTGTCTTGATAAATTAATATCATGGGTAAAAATCTGCTACTGTCCAAACTATTTTATACCTGGACACAATATGTTCGATGGAACGATCAATGAGAGTAACAGTAAGACATTAATGCGTGCTCTTGATAATATAAAGCACGGAGGGATTGATGTATTGCTAATAAGTTTATTTCCGATAGAAAATGAGATCGGCTATCTATTACGTACAAAACGTGAATCTTCGTTCGTTATTTTGGACTGTTTATTTTACAAGATTTCAAATAGAATGACAGTACCTAATGACATTTCTGTTTGTCATAAATATCTATCATTTACCGAATCTTTAATAATGTCCGAACTATCTACATTTATAACCGATGTATGTAAATATCATAATGCTAAAATCAGTCAAATTTTAGCACAATTACTACCCCCAGCAAAGTCAGTCAGTAACCCGTACAACATACACAAACGTTATCATAAACATTTAATGGATGGAATCAAGACAGATGCTGTATCGGGTTGGTTGCTATACGCTTCGTTTTATTATATAACTGGACAGTTTAATGTTACACTAAGACTTACTGACTATGTACTATCAAGATGTTCACCTGACATGATGTGTAAGGACGATGATTACAACTGTGAAAAACACAGAAATTGTTATCAACAAAATGTGCATTCGTTAATGACATTGAATGAAAGGATGAAAATGGCGACTATAGCTAATGTCGAATACATTAAGCACTCATCATTAATTCCATCAGAACTAAAGCTGGAGGTTGAAGATGAAGACATACACGTACCGCCTAATGTAATGTCTCATTGTCTAAGATATCTATGCTTTCATCATCTTGGTGATTTAATCAACACACAACAGGCTTTACGTGATTTATATCTAATAGTGACAGACAATTGTTCATTTACAAATTCATATATATATATTTCCTTAATAATACTTGGTGTATGCTATGAGATATATGGTGATAAAGACAGAGCCTACCAGTGTTACGAGGAAGCTTTGCAACGTAAAAGATTCCAATCTAGTATCATAGCGGTAAAAAGGATATCAAAACTGGATTGCAACTAATATGAAACTTGATTATGTAAATTCATATTGTGTTTATTATATCAGACTTTTTAACAATTATAAAACTCTTAACGTTGTGATACTGACTACAACCACATCACAAATGCATTAGCTATGCCTAACAATTGATGATGGATATTTCTTTTCGGTAAATGTATTATCTGATTCCGTGCCTTACTTTTAGTTGGTACTAGGATTAGGAAAAATAGCATACGTGTTATGAGAAAAGTGTACAATGTGATTTGTGTTTATGTTATGCCATGTATTGTATCATTGCAGTTATGTTGGCAAATTAATATGCATTCATTTACTATATATGTCGATGTTGATTTAAAATTTAATATACTGAGTGCCAATAAAAACGCAACATTTTGTTTTTTAAAAATAACATTTTTATACAAAGTAATATTTGCTTTACATGAATTGTAAATGATATTTATTACGTTTATCTAAAGATAAAAGTCAAACTAAAATGTTCAATTACCACGATTCGAATGCAATGCGTTTATTCAACACAACGCTACAATTTACTCATAGTTTTAATAACGATTGTGTCCATTGCGTGCTGCAGCGACGTGGCATTTACCTGGCAAGACGTCGAATACGGTGTTATGGAATGTTTGTCCATTCTTTCAACAATGCAATTTAAAGTTGGCGCGGTGTTAATGGTGTAGGCTGTCTTAAGGCTTGTCCAATTGGACTCAAATCCGGTGAAAAGGATGGACATGATAATGTCTGAATATGGTTGTCATTGTTGATGAACGCAGTTGTGGAGCCAGCGGAGTGTGCACGAGCGTTATCTTGTTGAAAAGGATTAACATCGTGATGTCTATCCATAAACGGTATAACAGTCGGCCATACAACTTCATCAATGTAGCTCCTCCACACACGAATTCGTCAATCACTACGGCGAAGATGTGATCTTTATTCGTCCGTTCATAAAAAAGTTGTCCATTGCGTGTGTGACGCTCTTGGTCCATCTAAGGCGATTTTGGCGTCGTCCTACTGTCAGCATGTTACCGCGGAAAGGGCCTTACTCTTAATCCACTGCTGGGCAAACTGCGTCTTACCGTGTGTGCTCCAATTTGTCTCCCATGGACGCCGACAGTCTTTAATGCTGATTGGACAGCCGTACGGAAACAATCTCGAAGGTGCTGAAAACGAATATATCGGACCTTTTGGGCAGTAGTTGCACTCTGTCTTCCGGGACATGGCCCATCATTCAAAGACCAAGTGTGGTTGAATCTTTGGATGAGTCTGGTAATTGTTGAGGCCGAACACTTCATTCTGCGAGAAATTTCACGACTTGAAATGCCTCCTTGTACCATGCCCCAAACTTCATGTATCTGGTAGTCTGCAAGTTTAGGCATCTACGTCTTAGTTTATTGTAGTTGCTTACAAACAAAGTTGCTTGGGAAATTTCAATTCTGAAGCAGGGTTTCCAAAACAAACATGAGAAAATCACTCGTGCGTAGTATAGCGGTGCAATCGACTCTCCCCCTTTTCTGTAACCAACTTTTTTTTTCTAAAATCATTCAAGCGTTAAGTCTGACAATTCATTTTCAAACCGATATATGGTAATCATTTCAAAAAATAATATATATGGTTTTTTTTTAAAGATTAAAAATTTACACAAGTGTTGCATTTTCATTGGCACTCATGCAGTATAATTCATTAGTTATGGGACTGATTTATGAAGAATCTGACATGTTTCCAAATGTCGTACAATAACTTAACTTTGCGGTGAAACGCTTATCGTGACATTTTACTTGGAACCAAAAATTATTCAAAGAAAGACCCTTTTTTATTATAAGGATTTACACTTTTTATGACAATTGAAAAACTTTCATATACTCAAGTTTGCAGGAATAGGTTTTCATAAAGCTGTTTAAAAAGCTTTGAATTTGAGATAATTGTAATTTTGGGTTTTCGGTAATGAATTTGTCTCATGTGTGCATTAGTGAAATATGTGAAAGAAAGATATTTTTCTTTTGTTGACATATAAATTCCTCACGGGACATTGGTTTTAAAGCGGTCAATGTCGTTCATATATAGTAGCATCAGCCTGCAATCGCTTCTGTTTAAAGTTCGAAACAGCACGTGTCAAGTTCGTTCGACTCCAACCTCAATCGCCTAGAATTGCATGTTTATTTTCTCTTTGGCCATTCCCGCTTTTCCTATCTAAACTTACGGTTGCAACTATATGGACAATAATGCTGAAATGGCGTTGAATAAAGGCAACAGTAGTATACATGTATCGCTGTTCAGAATTCATTAATTGACAGAGAAAAAAAAACAAATCCGGGCTACAAACTAGAACTGAGGGAAACGTATTAAATATAAGAGAACTATGACACAACAGAGACACAATACCGAAATGTAACACACACAGAAACGAACTATAATGTAACAATGGTCATTTTCCTGATTTGGTACAGGGCATTTTATGAAAAAAATGTGGGTTGAACCTGGTTTTGTGGCATGCCAAACCTTCCGCTTTAATGTCAGTGTTAATTATAACATTAAAATGACAACATTACACGACAGAGTTACAATAAATAAACAGATAAGTAGGAGAAAATATAGGACAGAGAAACAAACGATTAATAGCCATCAAAAGGTAACAGGTTAAACAATATTTTATACGCCAGACACCCGCTACGTCCACACAAAACTATGATCAGATGTAAAAAGTTGAACAACTACAAAGTTGAAGATCGCCGAGGACAAAAAGTTCCAAAAAGTTGAGAGGCCAGGGTTATCCGTCTAGGACAAAAACATCAATCTGCCTGGGACAAAAACATCATTATTATCAAGAATATCATGATTAAACTGAAGTGGTGACTAGCTATAGAATAAAAACGAATACATGACAAAATCACAGCCCTGTTACCCATAGTCAACGCAACGCCCAAAATGTCGTCACATTTAAATTTCCAAAACGTGTTCCGAAAATTAAGAAACAACCAATTAATAAATTATTTTAATGTTGTGTTACTGTTGTGTCGTAGTTCTCCTTTTACATTTGATGTGTTTCCCTCAGTTTTAGATTTGTTTTTTCTCAATCGATTCATAAATTTCGAACAGCGGTATACTACTGTTGTCCTTGTTGACCTAGACCTTGTGTCGTTCCAAATCTACTTGTCTTTTTAACGGTTAAATGGAGGCAATATTTGTTCGTCTTAATATATCAGTATGGACATTTAACTCCTTATAAAGAAATTGTTCAAATTTCCAAAATTGAATGTTTATTCAAACATATAAGTAATGGCAAAAAAAAAAAAAATGAAAAACAACGAATTAACAAACAGAAGTATACAAAATACAAGATAAAACATTAAACATTGAGCCCAACAAAAACAAGTGGTTATGACAGGTGCGGCGGAAGAGTAAGCAGATCCTGTTCGATATGCGGTACGCGAAGGGTAGAAGCGATTTTGTTTTTGTAACCTCACACAGAACCTTCTCAAAGACAAAATTAGTTATCTTGAAATGTTCTTTTATTTTTCTTGTAGCTATATTGGTATTGTCCTCTCACACAAAAACCATCACCTCAACAAATGGTTAAATCTCATTTATCCCAGTAAACCTGCGATAAAGAATAATTCCGAAAGTACAAAGTCGTATCTGACAACATCAATCAAGAATCTATGGAGCAGGTGACGATTTCAATTTTCAAATTGTCAACTTCAAGTTCCTCGAAACATACTATTTGGCAATCATATGGAAATTACACATATAAGTTGAAACTTTACACTCATAAATGTTTAACACAAATATGTACATAGTGCACAGATGGTGCTCTTTATGAAAAACTGCTCTTACAGAGTTATAATGGGGAATAGCTGAACGTAATACTTATATAAGTTATACGGTAACATCTTTAACTCACTAACCGCGTATTTTTACAGTCTTGTATCTTTAAATACTGGGATAGTCTTATAGTCTGTAATTGGAATTTTTCCTATTCCCGATTGTGACAATTAAATTAAGTTTGATTTAGCCACTACTATATGTGAAATGTGTGAAAATAAACATTCACATTTCTTTGTTCACTAGATTTGCAATTATTTGATTCAAATAAAAAAATATATTACTTATAATCGGAAACCAGAAACTTGAAAACCCATGCGTTACAGCTTAAAAATTAAGGTAGATTTGGGTTTCCGTTCTACAAAGATTGTATCTTGATTTCCGTTTAATGATATTGATACATTTGTCAAGTGTTTAACACTTATGATAAAACTTTGTTCTCACTGTTAACAGATTTTAATCTGGATAATTATTTATATTTATTTTAAATGAAGATTTATTGATCTCTTTATTTTTGTTTCCCTAAACGATTGCATGTTTTAAAGCATTAATTTATATTGATATCTCAAGCAACGAATGCATATGCCAGACCGGTTGGGTTTATATCTAAACAATGCTTTTTATCAGACAAGAAATATATTATCGTATGAAATGAGATGTTCTTTGTAAAATTACGGTTTAATGTATCCTTAAATTCTTCGCGCAAAGTGCATTGCCTCTTAAAACATACATAACTTTTCGAAAACAAACAATTGCTCCACATGAACAGATTTCATAGAATCATTGAATATATGCCCAAAACATGTCTTCGTCTAGAGCCAAATCGTGATTTTCTATTCATTGAACTTTTTGTTTATAGTATATTTTTCTCAGTCTCTAAGTAGAAAAGAAAAGAAAAAAAGATATTTCAATTGTAATGCGAAAAAGAGGCATTTCTGCACCAAAGGGGGTTAATTTGGAGATTTTGTTAATGATGTAAACATTTTAAAAGTCCTCTGGGACCAAAACCGACCGACTTTCTGGTTGATTTTTGTACCATATTATGAAATTCCAATAAAATTTAAAATGAACTAAAAATTAATACTTTTCTGAGTTTGTTGTACCCTCGAGCATATTTAAATGTTAACAAAACTTTGAATTTTTGAAAGATTTAGGCTTTTCTTCCTTATAAATATATTACCTTAACTGTATTTGTCCAAATTGTTAGAAATGTTCGGCCCTAAATGCTCTTCAACTTCCTACTTTATTTGTTCTTTTAGCATTTTTTTATTCAAGCGTCACTGATGAGTCTTTTGTAGACGAAACGAATGTAAAATTCCATTCCTGGTATATATGAGGAGTTTATTTGTTGGAGTGAAATCATCTCTGATCATGTTTATTACCTCGATTTGTACTTTGCTCTATTGGTAAATAAAGGCAACAGTAGTATACCTCTGTTCAGATGTCATAAATCGATTGAGAGAAAACAAAATGCGGGTTACAAACTAATTATAAAACCGAGAGAAAAACACCAGTCTAAGGAGAAGAAAACAAAGGAACAACAACAACACTTAGGTGCAACAAAAACAAGGGCAAACATTCATAGAAGCGGGCTAACTAATAACAACTGCCATATTCATGAATTATTGCAGTTAAGCTTCTGTTTCCTTAATGTAAGTTACAAATTTAATGTGTGTCCTTCTGTTATCATTTCTATATAGCATTACCTTCCACTGGACTAGTAGGATGTTTCAAAACTGTATATGTACTTATATATGTCCATGTGTTGCTGTCTCATTGGTGGGTTCCCGAAATCCAATGGTTCATGCAGTTTATTTGTTATCATTTTTTTGTGTCATTAAGCTTTAAGCATCATTTAATTTGTGTTGATACAATGCACTAACGCCATATGTTATGCGTAGATTTGAAATCATCTAAACTTTACTATTGATTCCAATACAATAGGAAATATAAAAAGAGAATACATACCTTGTGTAACCATTGAAGTAGATAAAAACAAACGAAAAATTCGTCTTCCTTACGTGCCTGTCCCAATGCATGAATATGTTTATATGTGGTGGTTTTTAATTAAAAACGTATGTTTTGTTTGATTGTATAATCTAACCTTAATTTAGTAACATATTACATAACAATAGAACAACGTTAACAAAAGATATGGTGACGTTAACAATGTAAAAGGAAACGGCGTTATAGTAGTGTTAACGTTTGATATGCAAGTTTAACTTATTCTAAATCACCTATAGTTTATGTGGAATTATTCTCATTTATTTAAGCTTCGCGCTGGTCTTTAATAATTCGAACTTGACTGGTGTGCCCCAATGTCGATATTTGTAACTATTATATATGTTTGTTTTGTTCAAACTTTGTTGTCAACAATATGGAATTGTATGTCATTGGCATACAGGTGAGAGTTTCAGCTAGTTCTAAAACCTAGTTTAATCCACAATTTCCTACACGTGACGAGTAAATGTCGGTACCAAGTCAGGCATATTACAGTTGTTTCCCAATAGTTTGATGAGTTTGATCTTTTGGTTTTGCCATTTGATTAAATTGAATTGAAGAAAGTTCCGTTTTAGAATTTCCTTGGAGTTCGGTCTTTTTGTTATTTAACTTTTTTTTCAAATCTTTGACCCTTGACCTTTGTAAATTAGCTGACTAATAAAACACCAGCCAATAACAGATATAATCTAAACAAACACTTTTGAAATAATTCATTTACCGGTTTCTCTCTATGTTTAATCTTCCTGCTTTAAATAGTTCAAGTGTTATTGGATATTAACCATAAAAACAGACAGATTAACACATATGATCTGAAGATGCAATCTTCATAATTGTTTGTTAGGGGCTCGTTAATTATGATGCTTGAAAACGGAAGTTAATATACAGATCTGTATACTCCGCATCGTAGTAAATATAATGGAATTTGATGCGACTGTCATACAAGTGAGAGGTTTAGCGCTATAAAACCAGGTTCAATGAACCATTTTCTACATTTGAAAATGCCTGTACCAAGTCAGGAATATGACAGTTGTTGTCCATTCGTTTGATGTGTTTTATCATTTGATTTAGCCATTTGATTTGGGACTTTCTGTTTTGAATTTTCCTCGAAATTCAATACTTTTGTGATTTTACTTTTTAGTACTGAACAACTCGTTTGTCGGGAAGTTTGTTTTTTCTTTATCTTTTTTCCATCTTCCTGCTTAACATAGTTCACGTGTTATTGAATATTACCGAAAAACAGAGAGATTAAAAAGTATGATCTGTAGATGTAATCCTCATAATTGTTTGTTTGTGGCTCGTTAATTATGATGTTTGAAAACGGAAGTTAATATACAGATACATTTCTATACTTTTAATGTTGAAATCTTGTGTATGGTATTGAAATGATTGCCATGAAGACACGCAATTATCAAACGATATTGTAGGCACATACTTTATTCTTATAAAACTAAGGTTTCAACTCCCTCAGGCAAAGTTGGCTTTAGATGAATTTGGCTATTTATTTTAGGTATTTTTGACATATAGCTCTTCAACGATTTTCGATACTTACCCATCTTCGGATTTCAAATGTTTGGCTTTGAGCGTTCCTGATGAAGGTAAATCCAGAAAAGCGCTTCGGACGCAATGAATTATTAAACGTGTTGTTTTCCATTTTTTATTCAAAAATAGATCTTATACAAATATCTTTTTCTTCACACTATTGTCAGTTCTTTATTAAGTTTTATGCACTTCAGACAATCTTTCACAACTTCCAAAATGATTAACATGCTGCAAATTCTTTGACAATCTTTTTGAAACTATTCCAAGCAGATTTATTCTGAAAACAAACTTGACCACCAGCTCTATATTTCTGTGGCTTCTAAAATGAAAACAATAGAGTGAAGATATTAAAATGCAGACATAATACGAGTTCGTGGGGCAAACAGGAGATAATAAGAATACAGAAGCATTGCTTTATCATTTGAAACTTTTATTTTATACATTTTTTTTCAAATAAAATAAAACCTGTTATTTCAACTTAATTGCATACAGTGAATGGTTATATCTTTTTGTAAAATATAGGCGAACGATATCAAATGATATTCAAACTCGTAAGTCTGAATAAACAGACAATGCCATGAGTAAAAAAGAGCGTCAGGATTGGGTCACCAGAATAGAAAATAAATGGCAACAAGTATTGAATAGAGAAAACTGAGCAAATATTAGAGAATAATGGGGGCAAAGGAACAAAGAACAATAATGAATTAGGTCAACAATACTAAATACTGAATTAAAACTTTCAAAATGTTGAACTATTTTCATATGGAGCAATATGTTGTGGGTTATTTCTTGAGTGAACCACTTCAATAAATTGTTTTAATTTCAGAGTCGTGACCTTTTATATATTTCATTAAAAGGGCCTTCATGTTATATAGCGATTCTCGACTGTCTGTGCTTTAACGCCTATTTTCCAGTTTTTGGGGATTGAGAACTCACAAACATAATTTTAATAATGCCGGCACCAAATTATATATGTTCTGGTCTCAAGTCATGATCAGGAGCCTGTAATTCAGTTATAGTCCTTAGTTGCTGTCTATCATATTTTTTTTTAACGTTTTATTGTTTTGTTTGAAATCAGGTTGTCACGTTATTTTCCCCCATTTTGCCATGCAATCATTTTATAGTATAATGTATGGATTATGCTCAGTATTGAAGAGGGGCGACAGATACCAGAGGGACAGTCAAATTCATAGATAAAAGATAAACTGACAACGATATGGCTAAAATAGAAAAAGACAAATATACTTGTATTTTTGTCCATCTGATGAGTTAAGCCTTTTTCAACTGATTTTATAGTTCGTTCATATGTTGTACTGTTATACCACTGTCCCAGGTAAGGGGGATGGTTGGGATCCCGCTAACATGTTTAACCCCGCCACATTATTTATGTATGTGCCTGTCCCAAGTCAGGAGCCTGTAATTCAGTGGTTGTCGTTTGTTTATGTGTTACATATATGTTTTTCGTTCATTTTTGTTTTTTATATAAATAAGGCCGTAAGTTTTCTCCTTTGAATTGTTTTACATTGTCATATCGGGACCTTTTATAGCTGACAATGCGGTATGGGCTTTGCTCATTGTTGAAGGCCGTACGGTGACCTATAGTTGTTAATGTATGTGTAGTTTTTAATTTGGTCTCTTGTGGACTGTTGTCTCATTGGCAAGATAGTACACAAAAAACAACATAGAAAACGAAAGACTAGGCCACACGAACACCACAAAAAACTGGGGATGATTTCAGGTGCTCCAGAAGGGTAAGCAGATTCTGATCCACATGTGGCACCCATTATGTTGCTCATTTTATAACAAACCCGGTAAATAGTCTCATTCGGTAGGTCACACTCGTGAAAAGGGAAGGGGATTGTAGCTACGACAGAAGGAACATATCCGATATCATCTCTGAAACGGTTATTCCATAACGGTCAGACCAATGCCCGGGTTGTGAGCCAGTTCCTGGTTTCAGTGCGTACAACAAATCTGCCAGTTTTAACTTTTCTGCAAATCGACTGTATATGGATTGACTTTGTAATGACCCACATACTAACCTGTCTATTTATATCACCGATACACAACCAGTTGCCATTGTCTTTAGAGACCACCCATTTAGAGTGGTCTTTAGATGTTGCAAATTCTATGTTCTTGCCGGGAAACCTCATTGTATTGACATTGTAAACCTGTAACGTACAAAATCCATTGCATTTCGTTTCAACATGTTCAATAAATGTGAATTTGAAAGAGGAATAAAAAAGACTTGATAAAAGACTGAAAAAACTAAGCAACAGCAAAGTTATATATCAAGCTTCCTTCATGTAATATACATGTTAAATTATAAACCGACTAACTCTGAGAATTTATTCATTCAATTTTGATTTAAGTGTTCACTCTGGACAGTCTGTTGATATGTGTCTGATCTGTTTCACATTTGACGATTGATGTATATGTGATGACTGTGAAATACAACGTTATATTAATCTTACTTAAAATACTATCAAGGGAATTATCATTCTATAATTGTTGATTTTTTGTATGCATATTCTACAAAATTTCTGACTCTCTATCCAAGACATCACATACTCTGTGCTGTATACAGCAATTAGAAGGCTGTTTTTCTCAAGCTTTGTTTTTGTCTCCATGTATATAAATGATAAAGCAGTTTGACTAAAGGTATTTTATGCGTCTTCAGCTGATATCGAGGTCTCTAGTCTAACAGTAAGAAGGCAGATTATCTTCTGCTGTTTTCGGACGGTCTATATCAATGACTGCACTTGATACCTTGAACTGTATAGTACAGCTGGAACGCAGTTTATCTAAATTTAGGTATTTTAGTCAATTATTGAATGCACTTATTGTGCTATGAATATGTTCATTTGAAGGCACTTCATTTTACTATCTATACATTACTGCACATACCTTGTACTGAATAGAGCAGTTTGAAGGCAGCTTATCTCCCGGCGTTTTTTGTGTCTCTATCCATGACTGCACTAGTAAGTTCTGTTGAAGTTTATTCGACAATAAACCATCATATAAATCATTCCCGAACTTTCCATATTTAGAAAAACTAAAGAAACCCACGCCACCTTTTGTTGGCAGTTTTATTACGTCATACCATGGCGGCTCATTGACATGAAGCTGCCTTGTACCTTTGTCTACACTAAAACGTCTCAACATTGGATAATCTTTGTTGAACATTGAAGGAAAACCAACATCGTATATGTAAGGGAAAATGTATCTGAACACGGTTCCTGTGAAAGGAATATAATAAGGATTAACTGTTATGCGTTATCTTACAGCAATGAGAATATTAATATATCTGTAGACAAAACTTATGAAAACAGATATTTTAACACAAAACAAAGGAAAAACGATATTTAAACACATTTACAAATAAATAAAGATATATATATACACGAGAAAAATAAATAAAGATATCTTAACACATTTACAAAGTGTAATGAATCAAGATATTTTTAAAACACTTTAACCCAAATGTAACGAATACAGATATTTAATCACGAGACAAAGGAATAAAGATATCTTAACACATTTTCAAATGGAAAAAAAACCTAGAGGCTCTAAAGAGCCTGTGTCGCTCACCTTGGTCTATGTGCATATCATAAAGGAAGGACACAGATGGATTCATGACAAAGTTGTGTTTTGGCGATGGTGATGTGTTTGTAGATCTTACTATACTGAATATTCTTGCTGCTTACGATTATCTCTATCTATAATGAACTTGGCCCAAATTTACCAAATTTATGAATATTGTTAAAAATTTACTATAAAGGGCAATAACTCCTTAAGGGGTAAATTGACCATTTTGATCATCTTGACCTATTTGTAGGTCTTACTTTGCTGTACATTATCGCTGTTTTCAGTTTATCTCTATCTATAATAATATTCAAAATAATAACCAAAATCTGCATTTTTTTCTTAAAATTACCAATTCAGGGGCAGCAACCCAACACTGAATTGCCTGATGGGTCTTAAAATTTCAGGGCATTTAATCTTGACCTGATAAACAATTTTACCCAATCAGATTTGCTTTAAATGCTTTGGTTTCAAAAATATAAGCCAAAATCTACATTTAACCCGTATCTTCTATGTTTAGCCATGGCGGCCATCTTGGTTGGTTGGCTGGGCCAACCGACACATTTTTTAAACAAGATACCCTAATGATTTTTGTGGCCAAGTTTGGTTAAATTTGGCCTAGTAGTTTCAGAGGAGAAGATTTTTGTAAAAGTTAACGACGACGGACGACGGACGACAGACGACGGACGGCAGACGACGGACGACAAGTGATGAGAAAAGGTGAGCTAAAAATAAACACGAGAAAAGGGAATAAAGAAAACACATTTTGAAATGAAAAAAGATATCTAAACATATTTTGAAATGAATAAAGATATCTTAACACGAGATAAAGGACTAAAGAAATCTTAACACATTTTCACATGCATAAAAATATCTTAACAAAGGACTAAAGAAATCAAACACATTAGCATTTTTTTTTTAAACGAGACATACTTGAATACTACCAGCTACATAATCATATGAGAGCAGACCTTATCAAGGTTCGTTCGTTATGACATCCGAGCGTACAACTGTATGAACAAGAGACCTTTAAACGTTATGCTTAATGGATTTTTCGGTTTATTCCACTAATATAGATATCGTTAAATATATTTTTGGGTTCTCTGCGTAAAAATAACGTTAAATATCAACGGTGCGACACAATGTAAAGCATTTTTTGTCTCGTTCGATGCGCTCTCTCACCTAAAAGTCACCCACTTGCCTTTTTTAGTTTTGTATAATTTTTAATTTTAGTTTATTTTATATATTTCGTAGTTTAGTATGACATCTATTATCACTGAACAAGTACACATTTTTGTTCCGGGGCACGCCTCTAGGTGCAGAATTTTCTCGCTGTATTGAAGACCCATTGGTGGCCTTCGGTTGTTTCCGCTCTTTGGTCGGGTTGTTGTCTCTTTGACACATTCCCTCCTTTCTATCTCAATTTAATTGTTGATCTTTACATCTCGCAACAAAATGTATGAATGAATCTGACAACAAAACATGTGATGATATCTTGAGACAAAACGTGTGAAGATATTTGGAGACAAACTTGAGCCGGAGACGATATATGTAGAAAAAAATATATGGTACATGTAACGATATAGAACGACATTACATGTAATGATATCTTAAAACAATACGTGTTACGTCCCATCACACGTGTTATCTCCCCATATCGTTACGATATCGGGAGATAATACGTGTGATGGATGATACATGTATCCGAGATAATAATTTATTCATTTATATACTAGTAGTTACGTACCTGTACGATTAACGACCCCGTAGTCTAAAGATATACACAGGAAAGTTTGTCCATTTTTCGAGGCCTTTTCTTGCCATTTGTAGCCATCAGATCTTAATGGCGGGAATCGTGGTGCGCTATGTATCATCCAAAATCCACCTGATTGTACAAATCCCAAAACTCCTGAAAAAGAAATAACCGTAATCAGATGTACATTTCTTTAGAGTGGCGCAACAAGATTACAAGCTGAAGTCCCCATAAAATGAAATAAATACAAACATTAAAGCTTCCTCCACGACCATTCCTTGTTCTGCACTAATGTCCACTAAATTACAATTCTAGATTCTATTATGATAATGTGCAATAAAAATAAAGGATAACACATGTAACAGTTTAACCACTTATAAATGAAGGCTATAATAAAAGTATCCCTCTTCACAATTTGTTTTATGGATTTCTAGTGTGCAGGCTTATAGACATAGATTCCAAACATACTAACACAATTCTAGCATTACAATTATTTTTTAAAAGTGTAATTAGCAATGTATTGAATTAAACTATGTAAAAACGTTTCACCACAATAATGCAACTAAGTTACTTCGCCAACTCTAAATAAGGGTTCCTCCCCTTTTATTAAATGGAAACATGCACCACTTAAACTTTAACTTAATTTTCCAGTTAGTATCTAAAATAATTATGATGCTATATCATGTATATAATTACTTAACACACTGATTATTCCTTTCTTGGAAAATTTCAGTAATAATGTTTAGTCTGCAAGTCTAGAATTGAAATTTTATCATGCAGAATTTATCCTAAAATTATCTACAATTAGTAGTTTTTTTAAATTGTGGACAAATCTATTAGTCTAAGAAATTAAAAAAAAACGCACTATTTTTTCATTAATTTTTCAGAAAATATAGGTCTTTTTACCTTTGAAACCAATGAAAAATGCTTTTGGGGTATATATGAAAAAATAGCAAAAATTGTTGATTTTTTTCAAATGTTGAGAAGATGCTGAAAATCTGTCATAAATTGTTGATAACCAAGCAACAGTGCAACTTTGGTTTATATTTTCTTTACATATTTTTAGAAACCATGAAAGAAATTTAATAATATGCAATACATAATAATACCTACAAAGATTGTGTCTTTTGAGAATAAAATGATGAAACATGCCATTTTTAGCCTTGGACAATATGCCAAAAAAATCAGATAGATCATAAATGACTTATCTACATTTAATAACATGCAAAAACTAAAAATTAGCCAAATCTAACACCCCTCATGTGCCACCCCTTGCTTGATTTTTACAGATACCAGTACTTAATTTGTTTAATTCCGTTAATTTAGATAAGTGATTTATTAAGGCATACGAACTGTAAGTTATTTTCATCCGAGATTTAAACTGTAAATTCTACTTTTATTTTTATTTGATTGCTTTATATAACATTTGCATAAACACTTAAAACAATTAAATGTTCTTTTCATACACATTGTAAGTTTTGCTTTTTGTGTTATTGAAGTTTCCAAACAAGGTGTTTTCTTTATATTTTTGCCGATATTGCGAATAGGACACTTGGTATACCTACTGGTCCGGATAGTACATTCAATGTTAATTAAATACTTTCAATTTTAATTCTACGTTTGTTGTTGATACTGCAACCAAATTTCTAAGAAAAGTATAACTTGCACAAGTATTGTGAGAGTTGAATATCACAACTGTTATCTAAAACGGCATACATATCAACGATGAAACAAATATGGATATAGAGACTAATGTAGAATTGAATTAAATAGTTTAGTCAAGACATTGTCAAATTTTCAGAGTAGAATTTTGTTAATACAAGTACTAATAATAACCAGGCCTTTGGAAACATTTTAAATGAAAAAAAATAGTTCACCCTTACACGACCATAAAATACAAAACATGAATAAAATCGAAATGTGTGGTATACATAAATCAAACAGCAACCAAGCACTGAAAAAAAAAGAAATCAATAAGTTTTTTCTCCAATATGGAGGCCAAGGGAAATGAATACGAGGGCAAATTGCCTCAACGGAAAGCTGTCTATTTTTAGAGTCCTCATATATATGTTTCCGTAAAACAATTTCCCATTAATTGGTCTCTATAACGTCCTTTCATACTTGAACTTTTGAAGGACATACTTGTACTAGGTACTTATATCTTTTTCAGTAGGTTTCTATTTTTACTTTTTCGTCAATCTCAATTGTTCATTCTAAGTTATTTTTTTCCATAAATCCAACACTTTCGTGGAAATTGAGTTATAAACTGCCCTTATAAACACGAGTTTTATGTGACTGCATCACGTTCTACTTAAAAGTTTGGAAGATCGTGTAGTGTATATACTTGAGTAAATATATATATGACAATAGTTTTATAAATAATTTTAAAAACGTGTAAAATTCGGAGTTTTGTATGACGGCCATTATCACTGAAATAGTATACATATTTTTGTAGGGCTAGCTGAAGTACTCCGCCGGGTGCGGCAGTTTCTCGCTCTATTGGAGACCCATTTGTAGCCTTCGGCTGTTGTCTGCTGTATGGTCAGGTTCTTGTCTCTTTGACAAATTCTCCATTTCTATTCTCAATGTTACGTTGGGTTGGTCCATATCCATACGTATGCCAACATTTAATGAAGTGAACTTACGAATACTAGAATAATGCATATACTGGACAATGAAAACACTGCGGAAACTCGTTAAAAGGATTTTTCAAAGTATATATGAGATAGCATGAGAAATGTTTATTTTCTTTTATCCATTAATATGAGTTGACAAATTTGAAAATCTTCGAAATCAGTTTCAGCTCACTCGTTCAAGTAAAGAGATCGAAATTTCAAGACAATGTAAAGGTCAAAAGTGTTTTACCTTATTCTAAATCTTCTATTATTTAATACAATAACACAGTTGTGATAAAAAAAAAGATCTACAAAACATTTTTCTTGGCTAAATTTAACCTGGTTTGTTTATTTAATACAGAAATGTCTGTAATTTTGGGCTAATGAAATATACATTCAGAGACAAATATCTGAAAATCATTTGACTATATAGTTACAAGTTCACTTAATTTTAAAATAAAAGACAAAACATGAATAAAATGGAAATGCATAAATCAAACAGCAACGAAGCAGTGAAAAAAAGAAATCAATAAGTTTTCCCTCCAATATGGAGGCCAATAGAAATGAATACCAGGGCAAATTGCCTCAACGGAAAGCTGTCAATTTTTAGAGTCCTCATATATATGTTTCCATAAGATTTCATCTATTAGTCTAAGAAATGAAAAAAAAAACGCACTATTTTTTAATTAATTTTTCAGACAAAAATAGGTCTTTTTACCTTTGAAACCAATGAAAAATGCAATGCTTTTGAGGTATATATGAAAAAATGGAAAAAAAATGTAGATTTTTTTCAAATGTTGAGAAGATGCTGAAAATCTGTCATAAATTGTTGATAACCAAGCAACAGTGCAACTTTGATTTATATTTTCTTTACACATTTTTAGAAACCATGATAGATATTTAATAATAAGCAATACATAATTATACCTACAAAGATTGTGTCTTTTGAGAATAAAGTGATGAAACATGCTATTTTAGCCTTGAATTCTTTCATTTTTACCACTGTAACTAAGCACATGGATCCTACCATCTCAACCAGATGGACAATATGCCAAAAACAGATAAATCATAAATGACTTATCTAATAACATGCAAAAACTAAAAATGAGCCAAATCTTACACCCCTCATGTGCCACCCCCTGCTTGATTTTTTTACAGATACCAGTACTTAATTTGTTTAATTCCATTAATTTAGATAAGTGATTTATTAAGGCATACGAACTGTAAGTTATTTTCATCCGAGATTTGAACTGTATATTCTACTTTTGTTTTTATTTGATTGCTTTATATAACATTTGCATAAACACTTAAAATGTTCTTTTCATACACATTGATAGTTTTGTTTTTTGTGATATTGAAGTTAACCAATAAGTTTCCAAACAAGTTGTTTTCTTTATATTTTCGCCTATATTGCGAATAAGACACTTGGTATACCTACTGGTCCGGCTAGTACATTTAATGTAAATTAAATTCTTTCAATTTTAATTTTATATTTGTTGTTTATACTGCAACCAAATTTCTAAGAAAAGTATAACTTGAACAAGTATTGTGAGAGTTGATTATCACAACTGTTTTCTAAAACGGCATACATATCAACGATGAAACAAATATGGATATAGATAGAGACTAATGTAGAATTGAATTAAATAGTTTAGTCAAGACAGGTTCAAATTTTCAGAGTAGAATTTTGTTAATACAAGTACTAATAATAACCAGGCCCTTTTAAACATTTTTAATGAAAAAAATTAGTTCACCCTTACACGACCATAAAATACAAAACATGAATAAAATCGAAATGTGTAGTATACATAAATCAAACAGAAACCAAGCACAGAAAAATAAGAAATCAATTGAACTTTTGAAGGACATACATTGTACTTGTACTAGGTACTTATATCTGTTTTCAGTAGGTTTCTATTTTGACTTTTTCGTCAATCTCAATTGTTCATTCTAAATTCTTTTTTCCATAAATCCAACACTTTCGTGGAAATTGAGTTATAAACTGCCCTTATATACACGAATTTTATCTGATTGCCATCACTTTCTACTTAAAAGTTTGGAAGATCGTGTAGTTTATATACTTAGTCTAAATATATATATATATAATAATTTTATAAACGTGTATAATTCGGAGTTTAGTATGACGTCCGTTATCACTGGAATAGTATACATATTTTTGTAGGGCTAGCTGAAGGACTCCTCCGGGTGCGGGAGTTTCTCGCTCTATTGGAGACCCATTGGTGACCATCGGCTGTTGTCTGCTGTATGGTCAGGTTGTTGTCTCTTTGACAAATTCCCCATTTCTTTTCTCAATTTTACGTTGGGTTGGTCCATATCCATACGTATACCAACATTTAATGATGTGAACTTACGAATACTAGACTAATGCATATACTGGACAATGAAAACACTGCGGAAACTCGTTAAAAGGATTTGTCAAAGTATATATGAGATGGCATGAGAAATGTTTATTTTCTTTTATCCATTAATATGAGTTGACAAATTTGAAAATCTTCGAAATCAGTTTCAGCTCACTTGTTCAAGTAAAGAGATCGAAATTTTAAGACAATGTTAAGGTCAAAAGTGTTTTACCTTATTCTAAATCTTCTATTATTTAATACAATAACACAGTTGTTATAAAAAAAAAGATCTACAAAACATATTTCTTGGCTAAATTTAACCTGTTTTGTTTATTTAATACAGAAATGTCTGTAATTTCGGGCTAATGAAATATACATTCAGAGACAAATATCTAAAAATCAATTGACTATATAGTTACAAGTTCACTTAATTTTAAAATAAAAGACAAAACATGAATAAAATGGAAATGCATAAATCAAACAGCAACGAAGCAGTGAAAAAAAGAAATCAATAAGTTTTCCCTCCAATATGGAGGCCAATAGAAATGAATACCAGGGCAAATTGCCTCAACGGAAAGCTGTCAATTTTTAGAGTCCTCATATATATGTTTCCATAAGACAATTTCCTTTTAATTAGTCTCTATAACGTCCTTTTATACTTGAACTTTTGAAGGACATAAGTACTTATATCTGTTATCAGAAGGTTTCTATTTTTACTTTTTCGTCAATCTCAATTGTTCATTCTAAATTCCTTTTTTCTCTATATCCAACACTTTCGTGGAAATTGAATTATACACTGCCCTTATAAACACGAATTTCTTCTGATTGCCATCACTTTCTTCTTGAAAGTTTGGAAGATCGTGTAGTTTATATACCTAGTCTAAATATATATATATCTTATATATCAGTGCCTATATATATGACAATAGTTTTATTAGAAGGTATGTTTATTTAATATGTTTAAGATTAATTAAGGTGGTACCCAACACTTTAACTAAAATTAATTTGGCTCGTTTAATTTTCTTAAAATTTTGACAAAGTATTTACTTTGACCCTTTTACAAAAATATAAAAAATTCAAAAAATTTGAACCAACCGTTTAATCAGAAAAATTACACTGGTTATATAGCAGTTTGACAAACACTTATTTTGATCATTGAGAAGCTTAGTATTCCCATATGAACACAACGTCATTAAAACGTTCTGCTGATTTTACAGAGTTATCTCCCTGTAGTGTTAGGTACCACCTTAAGTATTCATTGATTGTTAGCTGCTTTAAATCAGCTCAAACATTTAAGAAATGCTTTGATCTGGGTAAAATGATATATTGGATCTTCTTTGGTAAGTATTAACAAATGTAGAAATAACTTTCATGTAATCCAAGCTTATTCATATTTGTGGATTGATCCTAACATGACTGTGCTCAATGATAAATTATCTCAGTGATAAACTGAGTGATTTTATT
The DNA here is from genome assembly GCF_963676685.1 of Mytilus edulis. Taxonomy (NCBI): domain Eukaryota; kingdom Metazoa; phylum Mollusca; class Bivalvia; order Mytilida; family Mytilidae; genus Mytilus; species Mytilus edulis. The sequence goes on along the minus strand of NC_092354.1, from coordinate 64,899,070 downwards.
TGGATGCAAACATATTTTTTTTGCGCCTGACCCAAGTCAGGAGTCTCTGATCTTTGTTAGTCTTGTATGATTTTTAATTTTAGTTTCTTGTGAATAATTCGGAGTTTAGTATGACGTTCATTATCACTGAACTAGTATACATATTTTTTTAAGGACCAGCTTAAGGACTCCTCCGGGTACGACGGTTTCTCGCTACATTGAAGACCCATTGGTGGCCTTCAACTGTTGTCTGCTCTATGGTCGGGTTGTTGTCTCTTTGGCAAATTTCTATTTCTATTCTCAATTTTACGTTGGGTTGGTCCATATACATATATATACCAACATTTCATAAAGTGAACTTACGAATACAAGACTAATGCATTTACTGGGCGACTGCGGAAACGCGTGAAAGTATATACGAGATGGCACGAGAAATGTTTTTTTTTATGCATTAATATGAATTGAAAAATCAGAAAATCATCGAAATCCAGGTTTCAGCTCACTCATTTAAGTGAAGACATCGAAATTTCAAGACAAGTTAAAGGTCAAAAGTGTTTTACCTTTTTTCCTAATATTCTATTATTTATACAAAAACACAGTTAAAAAAAATCTACAGAGGATATTTCTTGTCTAAATTTAACATTTTTTTTATGTAATACGTCTGTACTTTGTGGTCAAGGAAATATACATTTAGAGACAAATATCTGAATATCTGCACGAAAAAAAGTACATTTAATTTTAAATAAATTTGTATTAAACTTATTATTTCTCGGCAATGGAATGTCATTAATTTTAAAGTATTTCATAATAACCATAAACAGCTATTCCCATTTTCTAGTTTCACATTAAATGTTCATCGGAATCGGACCAAAATTAGTCATGTTTGTTACTGACATTTAAAAAAAAATTGAAATAATAGGGGAGTTATAGATAGGTGAAACTCTTCCGACCTTTGACTGTGTGTTTTTAATGAAAATATATAACATATATAGGTTAAGTGAAAGCAACTTGAGTAATCACGTAATAATGTTCAAAAATATTGAGTGCCATTATACCCCAGGGACCACAAAAAAAAATGGATTGAGGTCTTGTGCTCCGGGAAATTATCTTCTTAATAACTTGAGTTATTTCATGCATACATTGTATGCATGGTTCAATATGTATTTAACATAGTGTAATTTGAATAGGACGGCACGATTACAAGTCATTTCTTTTCAGCATAATAATAACCAATAAGTGATGGTTTGATAATAAATTAATAACTTAAATGGTTATAGGAACTTCCAAGACATTTTACTCAGAACATACAAGGAAAAAGGCACCCAGAAGTGTCAATATTTCCCGCTTCCTTAATAAACCTCTTCCCTTCAAAATATTTTTTTTTAACAAAGGCAAAAGATGTAGTCCTTGATTTTTTTTTAAATTTTCAAAATGGAAGATTTATTTTAATGAATACTAACATTTCTAGGAATTTTGAGAGGTGGAGAGCTGCAAACCAACGGTCTAATATTAAGGGTCAATATCTAAATATTGATAAATATTATGAATTAGATTAATAAAATAAAATATCTCATTACCCGGTGTGTCTAAAATAGTTTCCTTCATTCACCTACTCTTCAATGGAAATTAAAAATAAAATATATGAAAAGTAATCAATATTACACAACAATATAAGAGGGTTTGATAGGAATCTTTCATCTCTGTAATCTTAACATTTTTAACCTTTTTTCTCTATTCTTTATATGTTTGGTCCATTTACTCTATTCTGTTAGCCCTTATAATACTGTCTAGCTTTTATTTTTTGTTAATATTTAACAACAATTAAATGAAATGTACTCTGGTGAATACTTGTCTAATTACTAACTTTAAGTTTAATATTATATTTTCATATTTAAAATGAATGAATTAACATATTTTCGATATATATATAAAGTCTATTTGACTTCTATAAATCTTCAAAAAAAATTGTTAACAGCACATGTCAAAATTTTTTGTTTCGAGTTGAAGGCTGTTACACCATTTTTTTAATTACTCCATCAATAATTTTGAAAAAAATACCATAGAAGTAACATGGAGACCCAATGGGTTAGTTTTAAGATTATGGGCCCAACATTATGATACTCATTGTGAGAGTTCGTATATATCATACATTAACAAGCATCAAGAATAAAAAATGTTTGTTCGTAAAAAAAATAATTTTCCTGTTTTAGAAAAGAAAACTTTTCAAAGTCATACTTCTGTCATAATAAATTTCATCACTACATTTTTTTCTACTTAATGACAAATAGTACTTAAAAAGATAATTTCCTGTACTTAGAGCCTCTTATATCTCAATTAATATATAAATATCTTATAAATATTTCCTAATTTCTAATAATTTTAAATACTGAGTTGTATGAAAATAACCAATTTTATTACATATACAAATATAAATCATATTAAACAAGTAAACGTTGTTTAAAATTATTTTACAATCAAATTATCATCACTAAATCTTTAATTGGTGAGTTATTTACTATACTAGGTTTACTAGAAACACTCCTTAAATACTTGGCTGTCGATCAAGAAAGTACATTCACTTAAAAAAGAAAACTGTCAGCACCCATGATAGATTAATGGTAAACTTTTAAAGCTATGCCATCTCTAAAATATACGATAGTTCAGTTAATACAATGAAAAGGGCCAAAATGGGAAAAAAGTATAAGCGAAAACACGTTGGTTTGCAGGAATTTCATGATATTTAAATAAAAACAGTTTTAACCCTATGATATGCTGATAATACATGTACTCAAAATAAAATGGGTCCATGTTAATAATGTTAGAGTGAAAATATATTAATAATTTGTTTTAAACTGTATGATGTTATATCAATGTCTGAATTTCAAGTGACCAGACCTAGATTTAAGGTTTGGGCGAGGGATGTTATGTAGCTATGTTTAGTATTTCTGATTTCAGGAAAGCTTGAACGTAAGTTAGCCTGTTTTGTGTTATTCTATGGGACTGTATAATGTTTATGGTTGTCGACAGCTAATAGTTAGCGATGTCTGCCATTCAGGTTTTTTGTCAATGGCAGTATCAATACAATGTTATGTAAAAGCTTGACTTCAATCGTAATTTGACAATTAAAGAAATGAGGTACACAACACAAGGCGGAGAAGCGGGAGTACCCTTTGATTGAAAACAACATATACAAGTAAATTGAAAAAAAGTATCGTCGCTACACTGTGTCCTTTTGTTATGTCACCATTCCGACCAATTAAAATAATTATAAACTTGTCATTCGAACACACGTGTAAGCATTCACCTTCTGTCTATTAACTTTCCTTGACTGTCAATGGTCCTGTAGATAGTACATTGGTATTGATTTTTCTGTTTTCTATTAAACTACAAATTCGTTTTAAATCAACGATTGTGCATCCCTTGAGCATACTTATGATTCCTTGTATGGGTTTGGCTATTTTTTTTAATAATCTCCTCAACGTTGTTATTAAGGTTTTGATTTTTTTTTGTTACATTTAAGTCCTCAAGTTACTGTTCAATTTTTTTAAATCCAATTCATACATTCAGTTTAAGATATGTAGATATGTTTAATATAATTCGTCTCCTATCTTATGTCTTCTTTTGTAGACCCTGTATCAATCATTTAAAAATCAAATCGAAAGCCAATAAAATGTTCCTGAACATACGGAAGGTATGTGTTCCAAAATGTTCTCAATACACTGTTTTGCTATGTAAATGCCTGTACCAAGTCAGGAATATGGTAGTTGTTTTTCACTTGATCCGTTGTTTAGTAGCGTTTGAAGTTGTCAGTTTTTATGGACTTGTCCTTTTTTAATTTGCCTTGAAGTTTTGTATTTTTGTTATCATTTTTTGCAAGAATGATGCTCTTGAAAGTAAAATTGTTGTTCATTTTATGCACATGTGACAACCATTATGTTGCTGACGTTTTGACCTTTAAATAATATATCTTTTTAAACACTATGATGTGCGCAATGATCTATAATGTAACGTTAAGTGTTATTTCATATATTCCTGTGAACATAATCGTCATAATACTAACAGAAAAGGAACTTTATTTGTTTATATCTGGATTTTTTTCTTGAACATGAAATGACGTCAAACTTAGTTCTATGACAATGAAGTTCACTACTTGTCATTTCTTAAAATCCAAATTAACCCAATCGTATGGTATTCACCTGTTTTATTCATTATACGCTTGCCTAATAATTTAACGAAAAGTTTAAGTAATTAACCTCTGATGAATTGTATTTGAACCTTTACATAGATTATAAATATGTGATATGATATTTGTTTTAATTTAAAAAAATACACTCACCATGAATTTAAGTTTGTTCAATTTGGACAAAGCAATTTACAAACCTTGTCATGCGAAGTTTCATCATTATTTGTATGCTCAATTACTATTTTTTTCCTTTAGTCTGGTTTTCTAATTCCCTAACTAGTAATTTTAGAGTTCGTTACAGATTGCTTTACAAGGGAAACTACTTTTAGCTCTTGCCCTTCTAGATTATGCTAATTGTTTTGTTAAACAAATTAAAAGATACAAATGGGATAAAATCAAAAACATCAGTCGACAAAAAAACATACAAAATTATAAAAGCTCATATTGAAATTACTCGTTCAACACGAACATCTTTTTGCATGTCAATAATTTCTAACTATATCAAGAATAGTGTTTATATGTTTCAGATAATGGACAACGGTTTTATTTTTTACTTCCTTGTACTTTTTGGCCAAATCATGTCAGATGATAGATGCAGTTTTACAATAACCAACAGTACTAAGAAGATCTCTGACTTCCGGAAATTAATAAATTCTGGAATAAAAATGGTTTATGTCGACATTCTTGTTTTAAGTGACGAATTGTACACCAATAACAGCAAATACGATATAAAACAGGAGAGCAGTTTATTCAAATGGGTTTGGACAAAGAATGAAATATCATTTTTATTATCATATCCTGAAGATATTCATGTCATGTCTTTCAACCTTCTTAAAGGAGTCTACATTGATGATTTTGCAATCAATATTGTCATTTCTCCCCCAGATTGTGAATTTGAGTACAAAAATGATACAGAATCGCTTTTCTATCTTATCCACGATTCATTAGTTAAAAATGAATCCGATTCGCTGATTTGCCATCGTTATTTTGATAACCAGCAGTGGAAAGTGACGCTTTTCAATTTAACATCATATTGGGTAGGTTATGGAATGGAATGTTTTAACCAGTCGTGTAGAAAAAAATATTCCAAGTGCGAGACATTTATCGAAAAGTCATTCATAAATTATTTGATTGTAATATTTCTAATTGGCATTTTTCTTTATTCACCGATATTGTTTTATTTTTTTCCAGAAAAGGTTCAGGTCAACAATATCGAACGCCGTTTCAATCATTACAACTCATTTGACACACCCTACAGTCTTTCTAGACTTCTGTTAGAATTGAATAAACAACCATATAAATTCCCAAAGTATATCTTTTATATTTCTTCTCTGTTCTCGCAGGAAAATCAAGTTATAACAATTTTGGTAATACTATCCGCAATTATTAATGTTTCACACAAATATTTGAACACAATATTCATCAAAGACATTGACATGTTTTACAAATATCAACATCTGTACTTAGATGATACCAATCCTATGGAGTCTGAAAATGATTCAAAGGGTTGGTATATTTTATCTTTATTACTCAAGTTTTCTTACTTTGGAATGTCTGCAGTTTTTATTAGTTTTCAAATCCTTGAAATAAAAAAAATGAAAAACATTTATTTCATATTCTTTTTTTGGACTAAAAACAAAGTAAAATACGTTGACATCGAAAAATTAATTGACTGCGATGCAAATATCGCATACGACCCACATGGATATAAAGTATTTGTTCTTGCTATACTTAACCGAGTGACTTTGCTTTTTTCAAGTAAATTTTATCTTTCCTTGTTTAAACCAATTTGCACAAAACTTGAGGGTAGTAAAGTTTCACGTCTCTTGAAATTAGTCAGTCTTTTATCATTGACTTTATTAAATTTCATATTAAATATAACAATGTGTGCATTCCCGATACTATATTTTGCCCTTGCGCCACTGCTTTTTATATGTTTCGATACTAAAAAAGAAAATTCAAAGAAAATTCAAGCATTAGTGTTGGGTATTTTAGTCGTTCTGTCATTTGTAATTGTATTTAGATATGTTTTTATACCAGCATATTCGGTTTTAATTCGATATGTGTTCTATAATATTTTTATTATTTTTCCTATCTATGAATTATCCTTTAAATTTTGGACAATTGTTATAACAATGTTTTCTTACCTTAGAATTTTCTATAAAGATTTTTATGCACCATACAATGAACTGTTATCACAATGCATTTCATATTCAAAGGAAGACAACAACAGTATGAAAATTGTCCCGATTAGAACATATTGTAAAATTGCTAATCGTATTTTCCCTATTCGTATTCAAATTGCGTTTTTGATAGGCAAACTGTTGTTTCTGACTTTCATAATTACTGTAATTGTGCAAATCATGAATTATAAGGTTGGTAATGAAAGCTTTATTAACCAATACTTACCCCTTATTTTGTTCACTGTAACACCTGCATTTGCAATGAAATTAAACAGTAGTGATCCAAAAGAAGATGTTGAAAAATATACGGTTTTGATAAAAGATATGATGTCAAGCATCGACGAAACAAATGAGACAGACAATATTTCCACGCCTGAACTCAACTTGTTCAGGCGCATAGGGGATTTATGGAAAAAACATAAATGTAAAAGTATAGCTTATGTTTTAGTTGCTCTCTTAATACTGTTTGTGTCATGTTATGCAATTGTTTTAGTAGTTTTCGTTTCAATTATCAAAAATTGTTTTCGTTGTAAATGCGAATTTAACAACACAGATCTAGAAGATAAAGCATTGGAATCTGGTGTTTATACTTTTTATGATTCGACCATTAACGACATAGATTCAAGCACCAACGACAACGATTCGAGCAGCAGCAACAATCATTCAAACCACAATGAAAAACATAATAATATAGAAATGGTACAAATTCACAGCGTTTAAAACCATTTATATATTGTTATATACAAAATATTTTCTATAAATCCTTACTTTGTACATATTATATTTTGGAATGTTTCCTCATCTTGCCATTTACTATAAATATGCTTATTATTTGATTGATACTTATCAATATTATTGACCTTTTTATCATGTTAACTGACCTATCATTTGTATTATTTTATCTGAGTAATGTTTAGCATGATTGAAAAATTGAGATTGGAATTCGTAACTGTTTAAATGTATTGTATATACCATTTATTTTAACACATATTTAGACATTTCGCATGTTTTGATGATATTTAGATTAAAATATATCTTTTGATTTGTTTTTGAACTTATTATATGCTGACAATCACCATTTACTTATTTCAATTAATTTTAACGTTTGTCACCTTCAGTTTTAATCATCTGGCATAAACTTTTTTGTTGACATCATTTTCAAATTCAAAATTTACTATTTACTATATCTTTTTTGTTGGCGTCCATGTAATATAAAACAGAAGATGTGGTATGATTGCCAATGAGACAACTATCCACAAAAGACCAAAATGACACAGAAATGAACAACTAAAGGTCACTGTACGACCTTCAACAATGAGCAAAGCCCATACCGCATAAAGTCAGCTATAAAAGGCCCCAATAAGAATAGTTTGTATGTTCATTTGATTTTTTGAGTAAGTTGTGTTGTATGTCTGTGATGTATGTTTACACGGTTTGGCTGATGGTTCCCTATCATTGTCGCTTAAACTTATTATGGCTGCTGGAAAGATGTCTGTACCAAGTCAGGAATATAGCAGAATTGTTTTTTTGTTTGTTTGTTTTTTGCTATCTAATGCGGTAAATTCAGCTCTGTTCAACCCATCGTTTGCAGTCAAATAAGATATTCAATATTTGTAATAAGCTTTGGATTTGCAAATATTATGGCATGGAAATCACTGAAGAAACATTTATGGTCGAAATTCGTATCTAGAGAAGAAAACTGGTATCGTTAATGTTATTCAGTCTATATAAAAAGAAGATGTGGTATAATTGTCAATGAGACAACTCTCGACAAGAGACAACAAAGACACAGAAATTAACAACTAAATGTAACTGTACGGTCTTCCACAATGCGCAATACCCATAACACATAGTCAGCTATAAAATGCTCCGAAATGACAATGTAAAACAATTCAAAGGAGAAAATTAGAACATAAATTATTTATATAAAAAATCAAAAAAATCAAATTTGTAACACATACACAAACGACAACCACTGAATTACAGGCTCCTGACTTTGGACAGGCACATACTTACATAATTTGGCGGGAATATGGCAGACCTTTTTGTTTTAAATTCAATTCTGGAAATTCAGTTCTGTTCAACCAGTTCGATTGCAGTCAAATAAGATATTTTTAAAATTATTTGTTATAAGCTTTGACTTTTCAAACATTATGGCATCAAACATCACTAATGAGACAATAATTGTCGAAATTCGTATCTAGAGCAGAAAAAAAAGTGGTACTAATAATGTAATCAGTCTATATTCAGACTTTTCTGCAGTTGTTATTTACCTGTATACATCAACATCATACTGAATTGTGAAATTTACATAACAGAATGTTTTAGAACATGTTATATCAAATGTTGTAATCATAGTTATACAATTTCCTATAAAGGATCAGTTTAGATTTATCAAATAGAGAACATAAGTAATTGATTACCTATTGCATGTCCTCGTGGGTCAGCGCCTGTTCTATTGTCTGGTGTGTGATCGCTATACATAACATAGCAAATTTCTGTCTGAAATAAGACATAACACTCAAATAAGAGTATTTCTTGGCATATCAGTATCATGAAATGAAAGAACTTGTTAGACCAACGAAATTACTGGCCAGAATTTTATATCAATAAACAGATTAAAATTTTGAAATTTGATTTCGATAATTCAATCGAAACAAAATGAAAAAAGCATGTTTTAACAATTTATCAGTATTACTATATGCACACACGGGAATAGAAAACATAGATTCATGAATATCGATCTGACGATGAAAGATGAATAATTATTGAGCTGTTAAACACACTCTTTAAAACACTGAACATCTATTGTAAATCATCTGCAATATTGAATGCGAGATTTATAAAACGATTAAATTAATCCCTGGGAGTATCATCAGCTCAATCGTCAGTACTTCGGTACTTGCACATAGCTTTTTTTTTAAACTGTTGTATCCTTGAAATGGAATGTTACAGCGTATGTTTCATTTGACATTCAAATTAATGTCACTGTTCTAAATGTGTACTAATTCCGGGAAAAAGACGTCATACCAAACTCCTCAACATATAAATGAAATAAAATTAAAAAAAAAACAGCAAAAAGGCCAAAGGTATCTGACTTCGGATATGCGCAGAAATCGGCGGGTTAATGGATATAAATAAGAAGATGTTTATACAACTCGTCTAAACATCAACCCAACCATGTTAGATCTGTAAATTTGCTTTCGCAAATTTTTTGTTCTTCCCTCGCCGGGATTCAAACCCATGCTACTGATATATCGTGACACCAAATCGCCTGCACTGTAGTCGTCCCGCTAGACCACACGACCAACGGGACGGCTACAGTGCAGGGGATTTGGTGTCACGATATCTCAGTAGCATAGGTTCGAATCCAGGCGAGGGAAGAACAAAAAATTGCGAAAGCAGATTTAAAGATCTAACATTGTTGGGTTGATGTTTAGACGAGTTGTTTATACATAATGTACACAGCCATGTATCACCATCATAGCTGATGATCCGATGAACCAATCTGTTGTAGAGTTCTCACTGACTCAGACGTACTTATAATAAGATGTATATATGAGTATATATGAGTGTCCACGAGACCACTCTGTCCAAGTCACAATTTGTAAAATTTAACCATTATAGGTCAAAGTACGGTCTTCCCTTACGGAACCTCGACTCCCACCGACAAGCACGATATTAAGTGCCCCAAAACATGTTTAGTGAGGTCTCAACTCTCTTCCTATATGCTTTGAAACATACGACATAATGCAGAATCTGCCAACTAGCATCGAACATACCTTGTTATTGTAGATTTGGTCCAGTGTATCCAGAACTATAAGGCTTAAACGCCTTTTTAAAGGAATTTATTGGTGTATAAACTGCACCAAGACACTCTAATATATCAATAATGTCCTCTTCAGACTTTTATTTGTTAATGAGTCAATTAGTGGAGTTTATACACAATTAAATTCATTTAAAAAGGCGTGTAATCCTATAATAGCAGAATATGCAATAGAAAATAAATATATGCAGTCAGAAAGTGGAGAAAAAAAGGAGGACATAAAAGAAGATAACATGATTGCTTTGATATGCATGAGTTATTTCTCGTCACTTCCAATGCTTATCAATATTTTAAGTTTAATTCACATTATTTGGATGCAGCATTTCATAACAATGCTATTATCACCTATATTGTATTATTTGTCTATTGTTCATCAATTATCAAATAGATGGACCCTAGAAAAATAAATTGCTTCGAAATGTCATTAAAATTATCTAAAACATGATTTTGAATTTTGAATGTTATGTATTGTCTGGCCTCTTAAAAACATTTCTTGAAATCCAGACAAGGGTTTGCCTTTTAAGAAACATCAACATAGTTGGCATCAATAATTGTTAAGTTTGCTGCATAAGACATTTTGTTTTATGAAATGTTATATTTTGATAGAGTGTTCCTGAGAACAGTGAGAGTCCTCCACCACAACCAAATGATGTTACCCCAGGCCCTGATACAGCATCTGTAAATAATGTCAATGAAGAAATGTCTAGCACATCCACACTAGACAGTGAAAACAGAAGCCTAATCAGGAAGTGTATATGTCGCAGCAAATCTGAAACAACGAATTATGGGAAACTTTAAATATTATAACTAGTGGGTTTTGATTGATACAAACACTTGAGGGAATTCAATCCTTTTTATTCGTCTTTCATTTTCATGTTTTAATAGATGTTTGAAGACGATATTGATTATATTTTTAGCTCACCTGACCTGAAACAAAGACATTAAGAACAAATATTTTAAGATCCAAATGTCCATCAGATTAAGATCTATCCGCTCACAAATTTCCAGATGAATCCGACAATCCGTTGTTTGGTTGCTGCTCTAAAATTGGAAATTTTAAGGAAATTTTGCGGTTTTTGGTTATTATCGTGAATACTATTATAGACAGAGATGAACTGTTTACTTCAATAATGTTCAGCAAAAAGTAAGATCTACAAATAAGTCAAATAGTAAATTTTTTTAGAGGACCCCTTTAGGAATTATTGCCATTTATAGTCAATATTGAAAACCTTTTCGTAATTTTTGTAACTTGTACAAAGATCTTCTTTTCTAAAACTATGGGCCAACATTTAACCAAACTTTGCCACAATCATTACTAGGGTATCTTTTTTAAAAAAGTGTCTAATGACCCCACCTACCAACAAAGATGGCCGACATCAGTATATTCAGTAACAGGTGAGCGACACAGGCTCTTTAGAGCCTCTAGTTAAGTATACACAGAAAAATGTTCAACTAGTTAATTCCATGCTTTGTGTACCTGTATTTTAGCTGCAGACATTTCGAATTCTGCATATTTCTTTTAGCATTATCATCACATTTTTATTTTGCACAATTGACAAATATATTAAATATATAATAGCTATGGCTGTCTTTCACACGACTGGGTCAACGTCACCAAAATGACGTCACAGGTAAATTTCAAGATCTCAAGATTTTTTTGTCTATTTCGATATTATCAAGGTGGATAGGCTATAGCAGTGTGACCAGTATATCAGAATCTCAGTCCAGGTTGGTGGACTATTTGCAACCGCATTTAAATTCCACCATTGCATCATCACTTCAAATAAAATTAGTCGGTTAAACCATGTTATTGAAAACAATAGACTGAACAGGTTGTTAACACTTTCAACTATTAATAGGGTCAAGCAAAATTTTCGAAATGATAAGTTCATGTAAGCGTTAATTTTGTTACAGTTAGGAAATTTCAGTGATATTGATCCTAAAACGTTAAACCGGTCATGATCTAAGTTTTGAATTATGTTTGCAGTTTTTTTTTACATGCATTGTGACGTGTCATCGTATTCATTTTATATAAGAAAACTATATAAATTATATAAGAAAAGTATAGCATTCCTAAAGTTTTGATATTAAATAATCATCGCTATGATATAAGACAAATATCGCATTGATATAATATTTTAAAATATAGCAGTATATAAAACTTATAGGTGATTTTGGCTTAGTAAACAATTGAATTCATCCCAATTGCATTCCATTGAATATGCTACATGATATTTATAGAATGTGTACATCTACAAATGATAAATCGTGCATTTATGTTTCATTTATTCAACAATTCAATTTTCTCGTTTAAATACACCTTGGCTGTTATTACATAAAATAATTCATGGAAATCATACACCAGACGTTTCTGGTGTTAATAAAATTAACGGTACCAATTTTCCTGCACCAGATGCGCATTTCGACAATACATGTCTCTTCAGTGATGATCATGGCAACAATATTTGAAATCCAAAGCTTATATAAAAGATGAAGAGCTATAATCCAAAAGGTCCAAAAAGTATAGCCAAATCCGTGAAAGGAATCAGAGCTTTGCAGAGGGAGATACATTCCCATTTGTGTTAAATGTCACCCTGTTTTAAGAAAAGAGTCATTACTTTATGCCGTGAAATGTGCCTTTCTTCGTACAAATGCGAACATTCGTCTGAAATTTCCCACAATGCAATTCAATGATATAAGACATTTGCGCTCGTTGATATAAGAAAAGTTTTTATCGAATCGCCTCTTCCATAGACTGATAAAGTTGCTTTAAACTAAAATTTTAGAAATGAACTGGGTATTAGATAATCTTCACTTTTACATACGAATAGAACATAGAAAAAAAAGTAGAATTACAACTACAAAAGATAAGTCAATTAACAATATCCGATCTGCAATTGTTAATACAACATTATAACTAATTACACGAATGTTGGATAACAAATATCGTGACATGAAAACGAGAAATTAATATCTACGATTCCCATTTTTATAGAAAAAACTCTGTCTAATGAGATGGTGATTTCGATCTTTCAATTGAACATGAGGAATAGTATTGTAAAGCGTAGAAAAATCAAACATCTCCGAAAGGTGATAAATATGATCGTTAGTTCAAAGAACCTCATCAACCCATCAACTGGAACTAAAACTTAAAAAAACCCGACTGGATTCCATTGAGGAGATAGTGCATGAGATAAACGAAAGGAAGTTAAACATTTTGTCAGAATGGTAGAAACAAGCTGGTCTCTGAATAAACACAGCATTCATAAGTTAAACATGGGTGGACGATCGACCATGCTAAGTCCGTTTTCAAAGACAAAGAGCCTGTGACGGCTCTCCACGACAAGTATGTTGTGCCTGCGGACAAAGCTTTAAATAGTGTTATATTTGTATTTAAATCTTACTACAGCGAGTGTCTTTAAAAGAATTAGAAATAAATGAGCACTCAGATAACCCCACATAAAAAAAAGCATATATATAATTTAACAAGGATGAGATTTTAGCAGAAAGTACAAATATAAGAATGGGAATCGTAGATGTAAATGTCTTGTTTTGGATTGTAATAGTTCGAAATTTGTGAAAAACCATACTGAATCTACCAGATAATACTAAAGATAAAATCATCAAAATGCTAAACATTTTGATCGACAGTAAATTTGTTCAGATTGGAGAATTGAGGTACATATTTTACTTGATAAGACTCGTCAATTTTGATCGACAGTAAATTTGTTCAGATTGGAGAATTGAGGTACATATTTTACTTGATAAGACTCGTCAATTTTGATCGACAGTAAATTTGTTCAGATTGGAGAATTGATGTACATAGTTTACTTGATAAGACTCTACCTAATATTTACAGTATCTAATTAAACTAAACTGTACTCTACTTTGGTCTCGACTTTACTGAAAAAGTATAATTGAGTACTAGATAATCTTGGTATAGTCTGAATATGATCTCTACAAATGCTCATCCAGTCTCAAACAGTCTAGACGATTCTCTGCTCAGTCCTCACAGTTTCGTTGCAACATGTGAAATTATACCAACTTTTTTTATTGTATATATAACGGTGTGCTTGTGGTTTTACCACAGGGGTTGTAGATGCGTCAAGAGCAGTGGGGAGTTTACACTCTAACACTGCCGCTGGCTAACTCAATTGTGAGTGAACAGAAAGTCGAGTGTGTAAATCTTTCCTACCAGTACAAAGCTTCTACGTCATACACTATCCAAGACTTCAACAGTGCCTTCTCGCAACAGCACACGGTTGACTAGGTTATATTAGCTTAGGCATCATCTATAGAGGATCTCAGAGCAGCCAGGGCCCCCAGCGATGCAGTGTGTAAGCTCACCAGCGTGTTACTCATTCACCTTGCCCCAGCTATGGGTTAAATCACTGCCTTGTGATTGGAGTTTTAAAACAACGGCTATGCAATAAAGTCCAGACAGAAAATCTGGGTAGATGGAACTCGCCAGGAAAAGCAATCGTCTTAGGATGGAAACCCTACAGAAAAGCTGCCGGTCCTCAAGGCAAAGGGGGTTAAGCGTAGGTTTAATCAAACTGTTTTTGAAAAAAAATCTTAATTACAGAAACGACTACAATAGCCACTACTCGTCACAGACTGGACAAAAAATATGTTTTTAACTGAAAACAGCAGATACTCGAAGGCCGATGGAGCTGTTTTTAAACAAACTAACCACCAGAATAGGCACATGGAATGTAAGAACAATATACCAAAGTGGTAAATGTGCACAAGGAACAAAAGAGATGGATTTACACAGAATTGAAATTCTAGAACTAAGCGAAGTCAGATTGAACACATCAGGTATGACACGTTTGAATACAGGCCACACAATTATATATTCTAGAAACACCAAACAAGACAGCCTTGCTGGAGTGGAAGCCCATCTCACCAATAATTTTCACAGCCCGCTTTAACTCATGTTTATACACCTTGATACAAGTATATGCCCCTACCAATGGTACAGACTACTGTAAAAAAGGAAGACTTCTATCACTCATTACAAACAACCATGATAGACAAAGTGCCAAAAAGAGACCTATTGGTACTTATGGGTGACCTAAATTCTAAGATTGGATCAGACAGAAAGGGATGGGAGAACAAAAGTTCCTAATGGGATAGGAAAAAAGAATGAAAACGTCGAACTTCTTGCAGACTTCTGTGCTACCAGCAACCTAAGGTATAAGAGGTACACTCTTCAAACACAAAAGATGTTATAAGATAACCTGGGTGTCACCAGCAGGAAATGCAGAAAACCAAAAAGACCATTTCATAAAGACGGAGATCTTCACTGCAAGATGTAAGACCAATTAAGAGGGGCAGATGCAGCGTCATACCATTATCTAGTTATAGGGTCAATAAAGAATAAAATTTTAGTTTTTTTTAAAACAATAAGTAACCGGGATGTCGAGAACAACAATATTAATGACACATGGGAACAGGCAAAAAATGTGATCATAGAAACATGCGAGGAAACATGAGGATACATGCAGTATAAACGCAAAAAGTGGATGCCAGATGATACATGAGTTAAGGTTGAAGAAAGGAGAAAGGCCAAAAGGAAATTCTTAACTGCCACAACAAGACAACAGAAAAGACCAACACAATATAAAAAAGAAGATGTGGTATGATTGCCAATGAGACAACTATCCACAAAAGACTAAGATCTTCATAAAGAAATATACAAAGAAGTAAAGAAGAACTGTAAAAATGACAAAAGAGACTATATTGAACAACTAGCACAAGGAGCAGACATTGCCTTTAGCAAAGGAGACATAAAATCTCTCTACAACATAACGCGACAACTTAGTGGCAGAAGATCCAACTTAAATGCTGCAGTTAAAGATATAAAAGGTAATGTGAATACAAAAATCGAAGAACAATTAAAACGATGGAAAGAACATTTTGACGAAGTGCTAAACAGACCCCCTCTAACAAACCCACTTAACATCGAAGGGAAACATGTCCTAACTATCAACACAGGAAATATCACCAAAACAGAAGTAACTGCAGCTATAAACCAAATGAAAAATGGAAAAGCAGGAGAGATCGACAACAAAACCCCTGAAGCTATAAAGGCAATGGATAACATCTGTATTGATAAACTTCACTAACTACTTAACAAAATTTGGAATGACTAACAGATACATGAAGACTGACGTAAAGGAATCCTCATTATACTACAAAGGAAAGGCGACAAATCCATCTGTTGCAACGGAGAGGTACTATTTTGCTTTCCATTCCAAGCAAAGTCCTATGTCACATCATCCTACAAAGAAGTTGATAAATTGCTGAGAGATGAACAGACCGGTTTCAGACAAGAAAGATCATGCATTGACCAAATCGCCACATTAGGAATCATTATTGAGCAAAACATTGAATGGCAGACATCCTTATGCATAACATTTGTGGATTTTGAGAGGGCCTTCAGTAGTATAGACCATAAAGTACTGTTGAACATCCTTGTGCATTATGGAATACCTGACAAAACTATATCCGTCATCCAATAGCTCTATGATGGTTTTACTTGTCAAGTGAGCCATGCAGAGACTCTGACAGATTATTTCCTGTGACAACTGGTTTGAGGCAAGGATGTTTACTCTCCCGTCATTTATTTCTTCTGATGGTTATATATTGGGTGAGTAGGAAATCATACAACACTCCTCACGGTATTAAATAGACACTACAGTCATGCCTCGAAGACACTGACTTTGCAGACGATATTTGCCAGCTTTCCCATCGCCATGAAGACTCCCAAAACCAAGCCACCAACCTTAATAAAACTACAAATTAAGTAGGACTGTAGATAAATGCAAATTAGACAAACTATAAGAGAGTAAACGCGAACAATCTTAACAAAACCAAAAAGAGAGATTCCGAAATTGAAGATGTCCGAGAATTTAAATATCTTGGAAGTGTAATCAGTACATCAGGAGGGACAGATTAAGACATCCAATCTGAAAAAAGCACAACAAGCCTTTGCAATCCTCAAAACAGTCTGGAAGAGCATAAAAAACACTAAAATCAGGATCTTCAACTCCAATGTAAAATCTACACCTCTCTATGGGTTAGAAACTTGAAGACTAACAGCTGCGTCTACCAAAGCACTACAAGTGTTCATGAACAGGTGTCTTAGAAACATCAAAGGAATCAAGTGGCCTAACACCATTTGCAACAAAGAACTATGGAAAAAGGATTAAACAGGAACCAATAGAAAGAACAATTACGACACGTAGATGGAAATGGCTTTGACACACGTTACGTAAAAAACACTAATGTAACTAGACAGGCACTAGATTGGAATCCGCAGGGCCATGTTAAAAGAGGGCGACCAAAATCCACCTGGCGCAGCAGAGATCTTACATGTACATCTGATCTACAGGAAATTGGGAAAATATGGGGAGAAGCACAGAAAAAAACCAATGACAGGAAAAGATGGAAGCTACTGTAGTCGCTCTTTGTCCCCTATTATGTGACCGGACGAAGTGGATTATGTTAGTAAGTATATATGTTCGGTCTTTGTTTCATAAGTTTACACCAAACATATAAAAAAAATATAATCCATAATTTTTCAAGTACGTAAATGCATTGTACACGTTATCAATTGCAAATGATCAATGGGAAATATATGTATTAGAATAAAGAGGAAAGAGAGGTTTCGGATGATGGGAAATTCACTTACGTTATGTTTCGATTTCCTTGTAATCTTATTTTACACTTTTGTTAAGTGGCCACCCAATGCCATCCTTGTTTAATACAAACACAATCAGATAGCATCAGTACACGTATTTACAAAGTTTTCATCAGGACGTTTTCTCTCTTTGTGTCAGCTTCCATAAACTCAAAGTTCCAATCAGTCGAGTTGTAGTGTGAGGCAACAAGTGTATATCCTGCGGCCAAGCGAAAAAGATAAGAAATACATATTAAAAAGTAAAATAAAAAAATACGAATTTTAAACAAAAATTCCTAAAGCAAAGTCAAAGAATCAAAATCATCAAACGAATGGATAACAACTGTCATATTCCTGACTTAGTACAGGCATTTTCTTATATCGAAAATGGGAAATAGATCTGTTTTTTTAGCTAGCTTAACCTCTCACTTTTATGACTGCAAAAGCATGCACAGGCGAAGACGCTCATCTTGATGTCGCATCCGGTCTCGTTTCTATTGGTGTTGAAGAAACAACCCATGGTTTTAATAAAGAGCTCCAAAAATGACAAGAGTAAAACCATTTAAACGGGGGAACGTGTACGTATTCAGCGAATTGTTTAATACGTTTAACATATTTAAAGCTTAACCTTCGAGAGCGGTTAAAGCTACAAAACGTTAGATATATTCATATCTTATTACTACCTTCATAGCAACGTATTTTAAAATAAAACTAAAGTAACATTTAACTAAAGTGTAGTAACCAAATTATCTATGTTATCGTATCTTTCCAACAGGGTTCATTTCATCCCGAAACCAAGCCAAATCTGATGATGAAAATTTATTTTGCATTAAGAAGATCATGTACTTTGAAATATACGGGGTAAAACGTTTTCCGTACCGTGGAAAGCGTAAGTTTACACCTTTACTTTACCAATCTTTAGATGGTGGAATGATGATAACAAATGATGTTTTTGGACTAACAATTAAACAGTTTGAACGAACGTATCAAGCTTGCTTAGAAAGAAGGAAAACAAGATAACAGTGGATACTTAACCTTATATATCCTGACAAATCTTCAAATGAATATCTGGACTACTTACAAAACTGTACAGACACTCAGAAAGGTAATACATTTCGAATTATAATTTCTAAAACTATTGAAAATTTAGAGTGTAAACGAGGTCTTGATGTGACCAGAAACAGTGTAATAAGAGGAAACTATACACCGAAGAAAAAAAACCGGTGTTATAGAAAAGAACCGACAAACAGACAACACTATGATTAGAAAAGCAAAATTAGTAACAGACAACACTATGATTAGAAAAGCAAAATTAGTAACAGACAACACTATGATTAGAAAAGCAAAATTAGTAACAGGCGACACTATGACTAAAGAATTGAAATGACGAACAGACAACACAATAACTAAAGGTTTTATATTGATTTCAACTGTTGATATAGAATAAAAATAGACAAAATATCAAAGTATAGAGGATTATTCATATCAACATTTTTACAGCAGACCATTTATCACAAGCAGCCAAACTATCGATTGTTTTATTCTAGTAATTAAAGCAATAGTTTTGAATACTTGAAGTGCCGGATCCAGAAGGGGAATCCAGGGGTTGGAACCTCCTCTTTTTTGACCGATCAATGCACTTGAAGGGGATACATAGTTGGAACTCCCCTTAATCCTTGGTTGGGGCCCCCTCCCTTAAAAGAATTGAAGTCATGGGTATATATAGTTATAAATAGCCATACCTGACTAAACATTTTCGACGTAAGACTTCAATGGCGTCTACCTTAGGATGTTTGCTCCTCTTGGTTTTGAATTTTTGCCATTTTTTTAATCGTCTTGTTTTATCTACTAACTGCCATACTAATTTTGCACACTAACTCCAACTTTTCTTTTGTTAATCTTATACAATATATAGTTTCAAAAGCCTATATAATATGCTATTTTCATTGTTTTTTTTTAAACAAAAATGCAGCCAATGTTATTTGTATGAGAAATCAAGACGAAATAATTCCCTCCAAATATGCAAAAGCTGATATCCCGAAAAAAGCACATGACCCAAAAGTCAGGATTTTCAGTTCCTCAATATTATCTACTACATTTTAAAAAGCTTATTATTTTCAAACAGAGATACATTTCCTTAACACTCACCTTTGGCGATCCGATCAGATAGACAGCTTTCAATAAATCTAAGGGAGATGATAATCTATGTATTAACAATCTCATTAAAATCCGATGTTCTGAAACACTACTCTCCCGGATGTATTAACGTCATGTAATGGTTTTAGGATGATTGATAAAAACATATATTTTTACAGATATTTTGCTTTTACTTGGAAGTGACTCGATGGAGAAATACTTATACAAAAAACTAGCAATAGCAGTTGGTACTGAACTAGATATACGAAACAAACAACGACTATGTATCATACATGATAGAATCGCCAATGTGTGTGCTATTGATCAGCGTCACACACAAATAACAAGTGGAAGTTTGGCAGAAGGACTTGCTTTGCCAGACAGTGACATAGATACAATGCACGTTATAAATAACATAGACTTAATAAAGGACGAAAGGAATATCAAACACCCAATTAACCGTGATATATTGGTTATGGAGACGGCCATTGACCATCCTGGATTTACTAGAATCAGAATAATAGCACAAACGGATCGAAATTCCTAGTTCAATGTAGAATGTAACTGTCCTCCAAATACATGTAGAGGTGCATATGTTTCGGTTGATGACTTTCTTGGTTTTTACATTCGAAGATACGGACATGGCGAACGTGTATGTATACATGGTCCATGTATATCGAATCTAAGTAGGACTGAAGACAACGCATTCTGCATAAGAAGTAAGTATTTTCCTCACAATGCAATTCAATGGACAGTCCGTCATCGACGACAATGACCGTCTAATTTCGTAATCAACAGGATCAAAAGTTATGGATGCTTGATAGTGGCTATCGGTCCTAAAACTATATCAGATCGTTACTTATGGAGATTTTCTTTCTCTGTAGCAGAAAGAATACTTGTACATTCGTTAAATTTCACTCAACTCCTTTGTTACAGTCTTCTCAAGTTAACATTTAAGCGTATTGTTAATACAGATAATGATGTAAAGGACTTAGTGTGTTCTTACTTTCTGAAGACGGCTTTAATTTGGGTATCAGAGGAGGTAGATATTGACACTTTTCAATTACCAAAATTGTTTCATTGTTTTTCACTCTGTCTTGATAAATTGATATCATGGGTAAAGATCTGCTACTGTCCGAACTAATTTACACCTGAACATAATATGTTCCTAGGAACGATCAGTGAGAGTAACAGTAAGATATTAATGCGTGCTCTTGAGAATATAAAGCATGAAGGGATTGGTGGATTGCTAATGAATTTATTTCCACCTGACAACGAAAGTACAAAGAGTTAATCTTCCTTAGTTATGTTAGACTGTTTTTTTTACAAGATTGCAAACAGGATACCAGTACCAAAAGACATTTCAGGTTGCCATAAATATCTATCATTTACCGAATCGTTACTTATGTCCGAATCGTTTACATTTGTAAGTGATGTATGTAAGTATCATTATGCTAAAATCAGCCAAATTGTAGCACAAATTTTACCGCCACTAAAAATCTGTAAGTAAATCGTACAGCATATCTGCTCGTTATCATAGACATTTACAGAACGGCACCGAAACAGATGCTGTGTCAGGTTGGTTGTCATACGCGTCGTTTTATTATGTTACAGGACAGTTTAATGTTACACTCAGACTAGCGGAGTATGTTCTATCAAGATGTTCATCTGATATGATGAGGGATGATGATTACGAGTGTGAAAAACACAGAAATTGTTACCGACAAAATGTACATTCTAAAATGAAATTTAATGAAAGGATGAAAATAGCTACTATAGCTCATGTCAAATACATTCGGAACTCATCATTAATTCCATCAGAACTGAATCTGGAGGTTGAAGATGAAGATATACACGTACCGCCGAATGTTATGTCTCATTGTCTAAGATGTCTATGCTTTCATCGTCTTGGTGATTTAGATAAAAGACAACAGGCTTTAAGTGATTTATATTTAATAGTAACAGACAATTGTTCATTTACAGTTTCACATATATATATTTCCTTAATATTACTTGGTGTATGCTATGAAATATCTGGTGATAAAGACAGAGCCTACCAGTGTTACGAGAAAGCTTTGCAACGTAATAGATTCCAATCTAGTATCACAGCAGTAAAAAGGATATCAAAACTTGATTGAAACTTGATTGTGTAAATTCATATTGTGTTTCTTATATCAGACTTCTTAACAATTAAAAAGCTCTTAAC
The DNA here is from genome assembly GCF_963676685.1 of Mytilus edulis. Lineage (NCBI taxonomy): Eukaryota > Metazoa > Mollusca > Bivalvia > Mytilida > Mytilidae > Mytilus > Mytilus edulis. The sequence continues at coordinate 64,876,870 of NC_092354.1, read as the reverse complement.
TTTGTGATACTGACTTCAAACACATCACAAATACATTAGCTATGCCTAACAATTGATAATGAATATTTCATTTCCGTAAATGAATTATCTGATTCCGTGCCTTACCTTTAGTTGGTAATGATGTATTAGATTAGGAAAAATAGTATACATGTTATGCGAAAAGTGTACAATGTGATTTGTGTTTATGTTATGCCATGAATTGTATCATTGCAGTTATGTTGACTAATTGAAATGTATTTACTATTTGTGTCGATGTTGATTTAAAATTTATTATACTGAGTGCAAATGAACACTCAACACTTTGTTTTAAAAAAAAACATTTTCATACACAGTAATACTTTCTTTACCGTAATTGTAAATGATATTTTACAAAACTTTACGACAAAAGAGATGATTTCAGCTTTCCAATTGTGAACTTTCCATTTTTAAGTAGCAACATTCCAGCAGCACCTGCATACGGGGTATATATCTCCCAATTGATACGATATTCCCGTGCTTGCGTTTCCTATCATGATTTTCTTGATAGAGGGTTACTGCTCACAAGGAAGCTATTAAACCAAGAGTTCCAAATGGTGGAGTTGAAATCATCCCTTCGTAAATTTTACGGACGCCATCACGAGTTGGTTGACCGTTATGGAATAACCGTTTCACAAATGATATCGGATATGTTCCTTACGTCGTAACTACAATTCCCTTCCCTTTCATGAATGTGACCTACCGAATAAGACTATTTACCGGATTTGTAATCACATAAGCAACACGACGGGTGCCACATTTGGAGCAGGATCTGCTTACCCTTCCGGAGCACCTGAGATCACCCCTAGTTTTTGGTGGGGTTCGTGTTGTTTATTCTTTAGTTTTCTATGTTGTGTCATGTGTACTATTGTTTTTCTGTTTGTCTTTTTCATTTTTAGCCATGGCGTTGTCAGTTTGTTTTAGATTTATGAGTTTGACCGTCCCTTTGGTATCTTTCGTCCCTCTTTTATGTGTTTATCTGAAGATAAAGGTCAAACTAAAATGGTCAATTACCACAATTCGAATGCAATACGTTAATGCAACACAACGCTACAATTCACTAACTCACAGTCTCAAGGATATTTGCTTCTCTGTAAAAAAATAACAAGCTTTTTAAAAGACATTTATGAATTGATAGAATATAAATAAAGAAAAAATGGAGGGTCCGTGTGCTCGTTTTTGAGATACAAGTCATTGAATATTTGGCGGGAAATAATTCTCTCTAGGTTTTTCTTACATTTAACAATGACACCTTCTTTGTTTCAAAAACTATGAAAAAATAATAAAAAATTTATAAAATTTTGAAATATGGTTTTTCAAACTTAATGTGATAAAATTATGAAAAGAAAAGTAGGGATTAGTGGGCATATTTTTTAATGACAATACATGGATAAAACCAGAGGATTTCGAAAACCTGGGAAAAATTCAAAGATGGAGGAGCAAACATCTTTAATAACTATTGTGTCCACCGCGTGCTGTAACGCAATCTCTTTAGCAACGTTGCATTTACCTGAAAATACGTCGAATACGGTGATGTGTAATTTTTGTCCATTTTTTCCAAAGTGCAATTTCATGTTGGCACGGCGTAACTGGTGGTGGCTGTCGTCGTCTTACGGCTTGTCCAATTGAAATAAAGCATGCGAAAGGAATGGCCATGATAATGTCTGAATATGGTTGTCATTGATTGAAGCATCTGTGAGTACAACGGAGTGTGCACGAGCGTTATCTTGTTGAAAAACATTAACATCACGATGTCAAGCCATAAACGGTATAACAGTCGGCCATATAACTTCCTCAATGTAGCTCCTTCACACACGAGTTCGTCAATCACTACGGCGAAGATGTGATCCTTATTCGTCCGTTAAAGAAAGTTGGCCATTGCCTGTGTGTCCATCTAAGGCGATTTTGGTATCTTACTGATGTTAGCATATTACCACAGAAATAGCCTTGCTCTTAACCCACTGCTGGTCAAATCGCATCTTACCGTGTGTGGTCCGATTTGTCTCCCATGGACACCGTCAGTCTCTCATGCTGATTGGAAAGTCGTACGGAAACAATCTCGAACGTGCTGAAGACGAATACATCGGACCTTTTGGACAGAAGTTGCACTCTGTCTTCCGGGACATGGCCTATCATTCACAGACCAAGTGTGGTTGAATCTTTGGATGAGTTTGGTAATTGTTGAGGCTGAACACTTCATTCTGCGATATTTCACGACTTGAAATGCCTCCTTGTACCATGCCCCAAACTTCATGTATCTGGTAAAGTCTGCAAGTTTAGGCAACTACGTCTTAGTTTATTGAAGTAGCTTACGAAAAAGGATGGGAAATTTTAATTCTTAAGCAAGGCTTTCAAACCAAACATGAGAACATCACTTGTGCGTAAAATAACGATACACTCGACTCTCTCCTCTTTTCTGTAACCAAGCAAGCTACGCTTTTTCTAAAATCATTGAAGCGTTAAGTTATTTGAGGAAGTCTGACAATTCATTTTCAAACCGATATATATAATGTATATAGGAAATCATTTTAAAACAAATATTTATATATATTTTTTTAATATTTGAAATTTACAAATAAGGGACGCATGATACCAAAGGGACAGTCAAACTCATAAATCGAAAATAAACTGACAACGCCATGGCTAAAAATGAAAAAGACAAACAGACAAACAATAGTACACATGACACAACATAGAAAACTAGAGAATAAACAACACGAATCCCATCTAAAACTGGGGGTGATTTCAGGTGCTTCGGAAGGGTAAGCATATCCTGCTCCACATGTGGCACCCGTCGTGTTGCTTATGTAATAACAAATCCGGTTAATAGTCTGATTCGGTAGATCACATTCATGAAAGGGAAGGGGATAGTAGTTACGACAAAAAGAACATATCCGATGTGAACTCGTGATGGCGTCCGTAAAATTAGCGAAGGGATGATTTTAACTTCACCATTTTAGAACTCTTAAAAGTGTTGCCATTTTATTGGCACTTAGTTTTTGTCGGTGTTTATTTAATTAGTTAGTGAGACTGATTTATGAAGATTTTAATATTTTCCAAAATATTGTACAATAACTTAACTTTGCGGCGGTACGTTTATTGTGAAATTTTACTAGGGAACTAGAATTATTCAAGAAAGCCCTTGTTTTATTATGAGGATTTACACTTTAATCAATTTCAGAGTGATGTGATTAACGTATGACACTTTCATATATTTTTGTTTGCAGGAATAGGTTTTCATAAAACTGTTCTATAAAGCTTGACTTTGATATTGTAGTTTTGGGTTTTGGGTAATGAATTTTGTTCTCATGTGTGCATTAGTGAAACATGTGAAAGAAATATACTTTTCTTTCTTGACATATAAACTCCTCATTCTATTAAGCGAATTCCCCGTCCAATAAGGTGTATTGTTTAACAAGTCACGAACTAACCTTCAAATGCTTGAAAGGAAAAAGAGTATCAACAAATAAAATAACAAAATTGATGATTAACTCAAAATGGGAAAAGTCTTTAAAACACGACAAAACAACAAGTTGGTCTATATTCAAGGGAATAAAAATAATAAAAAAAATGTCATATTCCTGACTGTGAGGCACTGAAGTTGACGAATAAAAACAAAAGGGGGACATTGGTTGCAAAGTAGTTTATGTCGTTCAAATATAGAAACATCAGTCTGCTACCGCTTCAATTAAAATTTCGAACCCGCAAGTTCGTTCGATTCCAACTCAATCGCATCGAATTGCATATGTTGAATCAACAAACAGAAGTATACAAAAAAAAACAAGATAAAACACAAAAAATTGAGCCCAACAAAAACAAGTGGCTATAACAGGTGCGCCGGAAGAGTAAGCAGATCCTGCTTCACATGTGGTACCCTAAGTGTAGAAGCGATTTCGTTTGTAACCTTACAAATAATCTCCTCAAAAACAAAAACAGTTATCATGAAGGGTTCTTTTATATCTCTTGTAGAGATATTGGTAATGTCCTCTCACACAAAAACCAACACCTCAATGAATGTTTAAATCTTATTTATCCCAGTATGTTTGAAATTAAGGATAATTCCGAAAGTTCAAGGTCATATCTGACAACATAAATAAAGAATCTATGGAACAGGTGACGATTTCAATTTTCAAATTGTCAACTCCTAGTTCCTCAAAACATACAATTTGTCAATCGTATGGAAATTACATATATAAGTTGAAACTTTACACTCATAAATGTTAACACAATTTGTACATATTCCACAGATGATAATCTTTATGAAAAACTGCTCTTACAGAGTTATAATGGGGAATAACTGAACGTAATACTTATACATAAGTTATACGGTCATATCCTTAACTCACTAGCCGCGTATATTTACAGTCTTGAATCTTTAAATACTTCGATAGTCTTTTAGTCTGTAATTGGAATTTTCCTATTCCCGATTGTGACAATTAAATTAAGTTTGATGTTGCATGGTAGTTGGTGTATTCATTTATTTTGGGATTTATCCACTACTATATGTGAAATGTGTGACAATACACATTAACATTTCTTTGTGCACTAGATTTACAATTATTTGATAAAAAATATATTACCTACAACTGGAAACCAGAGGCTTGAAAATCCATGCGTTACAGATTAAAAATTATGGTAGGTTTAGGTTTCCGTTCTACAAAATTGTCTTTTGATTTCCGTTTAATGATATTGATACAAGTGTTTCACACTTAGGGACGACATCAAAAGTTCATTGTAGGATAAAAAAACTTAATTCAGATAGTGCTTTCACTGACGCCCCCACCACCTCTTTACTTAATTTGGGAAAAATTGATTTAGCAATAGGGATATATGTAAAAAATATGTAAGAATCGATTTTAGATATACAAAACTTGTAAAGTTTTACCCCCCCCCCCCCCCCCCCAACTATTTCATTTAAGTTTTTCATCCTACGTCGATCTTTTGATGTCGTCCCTTATGATAAAACGAATGAATATGTCAGACCGGTTGGGTCTATAAAACTTTATATCTAAACAATGCATTATATCAGACAAGAAATATAAAATCGTATGAAATGAGATGTTCTTTGTAAAATTACGTTTTAATGTATCCTTAGATTCTTCACGCAAATTGCATTACCTCTCACAACAGACATTACTTTTAAAAAAACAAACAATTACTCCGCATAAACAGGTTTCATAGAATCATTGAATATATGCCTAGTACTTGACTTCGTCTAGAGCCAAATCGTTATTTATTTTTTTCATTGATCTTTTTTGTTTATAGCATATTTTTCACAGTCTCTAGGTAGAATCGTCGATTAAGCAATGCATACGTTTACGTATGGCGCACTGCTACTGGTCGACTTGTTTTTGTACTCATATGAAGCACAAATAATACGTAGTCTTCTTAAAGATAATCATTACAAGGAATCTTCTTGACATGTTCTTTAGTTTCCTTTTTCAGATATATAGATGATGTCCCCTTACTAGATACTTCAGAATTAAGTGAATAGATATAGGAAGATGTGGTGTGAGTGCCAATGAGACAACTCTCCATCCAAATAACAATTTAAAAAGTAAACCATTATAATAGGTTTAAGTACGGCCTTCAACACGGAGCCTTGGCTCACACCGAACAACAAGCTATAAAGGGCTCCAAAATTACTACTGTAAAACCATTCAAACGGGAAAACCAACGGTCTAATCTATATAAACAAAACAAGAAACGAGAAACACGTATATATTACATAAACAAACGACAACTACTGTACATCAGATTTCTGACTTAGGACAGAATGCTTATATTTCATATAACTACATTTTAATTGAGATTGATAATAATAATGGCAATTGAAATATTGGTTCATAACTTGTACTTTTCCTCTATATCAATACAAACTAATATCTATGAAAAAAGTGAAGATTCTACTTTTTCTTTTACAATTTTCAATTTCCTATTTCCGGAAATATATCACCTGCCACATCGTATGTCGTTTTCATACTTCAATTACTAGTTTACGGTCTTACATGTTCATCCTTGATTTACTTCATAAGCTTCTTATACAGAATATTTATGAGAGTTGTCCATTGGTTTGATTTGTTTAATCATTTCATTCGGCCATTTGATTTGGGACTTTCCGCTTTGAATTTTCTTCGGAGTTCAGTAATTTTGTGATTTTGATTTAAACTTCAAAAGATTGATTACTGATATATCTGTCCACACTTACTAGTGATTTGTTTTCTCAGTCTTAGAGATTTACGTACAAAAATAGTCATCTAATCCGATTGTCTCCTATTTACGATTTTGATTACATTTATTTTAAAATAGCAATAAAACATATAGATCACCGATGAGTTAAAAACAAAAGATATTTCAATTGTTATGCGAAAAAGAGACATTTCTGCACCAAAGGCGGTTAATTTGGAGATTTTGTTAACGATTTAAACATTTTAAAAATCATCTGGGACCAAAACAAACCGATTTTTTTGGTTGAATTTTGTACCATATCATGAAATATTAATTGGTAATGTAAGACATAAATTTATAATGAAAAAAAAAATTAAACTTTTCTGAAATTTTTGTACCCTCGAACCTATTAAAATGTTAACAAAATTTTTGAAAAACTGGGGATTTTCTACCTCATGAATATATTACCTTATCTGCATTTGTCAAAATTGTTAATATTTTTGGTCCTAAATGCTCTCCAACTTCGTACGTTATTTGGCATTTTTAACCTTTTTAGATGCGAGCGTCACTGATGAGTATTTTGTAGACGAAACGTACGTATTGCGTAAATATAAAATTTCAATCCTTATATATACGATGAGTTTATTTTTTGGAATGAAATGCACTCAGATAATGTTTATTACCTCGATTTGTTCTTTGCTCTATTTGTAAATTAAGGCAACAGTAGTGTACCGCTGTTCAGATGTCATAAGTCGATTGAGAGACGACAACGGAACAACAACAACACGTGCAACAAAAAACAAAGGCATACATACATAGAAGCTGACTATTTGACAACAACTGCCTTATCCATTAGTTGTTTCATTTAAAATTCTGTTTCCTTATTATTGATTACAACCATGTGTTGACCTTATTACGTTCCCTAATTGCTGTCCAATTTCGTGGGTCTCTGACGATGTTTTCAGTCTTTTATGTGTTACTCTTTTTTTGCTATTGTTTACGAACAATAAAATATAGATTGTGTCATAAAGCTTTAAGCATCGTTTAATTTGTGTTGATACAAAGAAATAGCGGGTTATTTTCGCGGGGTGTAAATGTTTATTTTCTCGGATAGAACAAAACCGCCAATTTAAAAGAGCTAATGCAAAAGTATCGATAAAAGTTTTGAATCCGCCAAAAAAAAATAACCGCAAAATTATTTCGTACACCTTATTCGATGAAAATCGCGAAATTTTACACTGGCGAAAATAATCCGTTATACGGTATGTTATGCGTAGTTTTGCAATCAACCTAGCTTAACCATTGATTCCAAGACAATATGAGATAAAAAAAAAAAAAAAAAAGGGAATACATGTGTAACCATTAAAAGTAGATAGAAACAAACAAAAAATCGTCTTCCTTACGTGTCTTTCCCAATTCATGAATCTTTTGTAATATGGTTGTTTTTAATAGCTGTAAGGTGGCATTATTCTCATTTGTTTAAGCTTCACGCTGGTCTTTGATAACTCGAACTTGACTGGTGTGCCCCAAATGTTATATTTCTAACTATGATGTCTGTTTGTTTTGTTTTAAAAACTTTGTTGTCAACAATATGGAAGTGTATGTCATTATTATACAAGTGAGAGTTTTAGCTAGGTCTAAAACCTAGTTTAATCCACCATTTCCTACACGAGGAAATGTCTGTACCAAGTCAGGCATATGACAGTTGTTTCCTAATAGTTTGATGAGTTTGATTTTTTTATTTTGATATTTAAATGAATTAAATTTGTTTTTTTACTTTTTATAATCACCCACCCTTGACCTTTGTAAATTAGCTGAGTATACACAATTCTCGCTCAATATAAACATGACCAAAAGCAGATATGATCTGAACAAATTATTAACAATTCATTTACAGGGAAGTTTGGTATTTCTCCTTGTTTCATCTTCCTGCTTTAAATAGTTCAAGTGTTATTGAATATTAACCACAAAAAAACAGAGAGAATGATCAGTATAATCTTTAAATGTTAATTCCAATAGTTGTTTGTTAGGAACTCTTAAATAATGATGCTTGAAAATGGATGTAAATATACAGATACATTCCTATGTACTTTGAATGTAGGAATCTTGTTCATGGTATTAAAATGATTGTCATGAAGACACGCAATAATCAAACTTTATTGTAGGCACATACTTTATTACAAAATAAATCCTGTACCAAATAATAAAACATTCTTCATACTACATGTACTATCAGTTCGTTGTTAAGTTAAAAGTGATTCAGAAATTCGATCTTTCATAACTTCCCACATACTTAACATGCTGCAAATTCTTTGACAATCTTTTTGAAACTATTCCACGCAGATTTATTCTCAAAACAAACTTGCCCACCAGCTCTATATTTCTGTGGCTTCTAAAATAAAAACACTAAAGTGAAGATATACAGCTGCATACAAAAGACACATTCTGGAGGAAAACAAGCTATAATAAGAATACAGAAGCATTGCTTTATCATTTGAAACTTATATTTTATACATTTTTTCAAATAAAATAAAACCTGTTATGTCAACTTAATTGCATACATCTTTTTGTAAAATATAGGCGAACGATATCAAATGATATTCAAACTCGTAAGTCTGAATAAACAGACAATGCCATGAGTAAAAAAGAGCGTCATGATTTGGTCACCAGAATATAAAATAAATGGCAACAATTATTGAATAGAGAAAACTGAGCAAATATTAGAGAATAATGGGGGCAAAGGAACAAAGAACAATAAAGAATTAGGTCAACAATACTAAATACTGAATTAAAACTTTCAAAATATTGAACTATTTTCATATGGAGCAATATGTTGTGGGTTATTTCTTGAGTGAACCACTTTAATTTCAGAGTCATGACCTTTTAAATGTTGCATTAAAAGGGCCTTCGTGTTCTATTGATATTTTGGACTTTGAAGTATGTGCTCTTACGCCTATTTTCCTATTTTTGGGATTGAAAACTCACAAACATAATATTACTAATGCCGGCACCACATTATATATATTCTGGTCCCAAGTCATGATCAGGAGCCTGTAATTCAGTTATTGTTCTTGGTTGCTGTATATCATATGTTTTTAACGCTATATTGTTTTGTTGTTATTCCTCAATTTGCATGGCATCATTTTATAGACTAAGGTATGGATTATGCTCATGATTGAAGAGAGACGAAAGATACCAGAGGGACAGTCAAATTCATAGATAATACGGTTTATCTCATTTATAAGATAAACCAATTTAATTAAAGAGAAATGATTACTGCCTCATTCGGATCCGGTTCTGTTTCCTGCACATCAACGTCACATGACTCGTCAGCATTACATTGCACTAGCCAATTTTGTAGATATGTAAAAGTTTCAAAAAATTGTAATCGTAAAAAATCATTGACATCCGCATATCATATTCTAATATTTTGATATGAAACTATCGAAGAGACATAGTAATTCTCCAAGAAAGGATTTTCATTTGCAAATGACGAAATTAAAAGGTAAATCGAACTGTCACCACACGATCCGATGCCATCAACACGAGGAACACATCCAGCTTCTTTCGACATGTTTAGATGTGAAAAGATTATAGAACAATTTAGTTAATGTATCTTCGCCATAAACGTTATACAATGCTTGAATGACAGGGACAGCTTCCAATTTGTCAGTGGCTCAATGACCGGTGATCAATTTAATGGCAGAACAATATCTTCACATCAGGAGCCCCGTTTAGAAGAAAACGCGATTCAAAAGAAGGAGAACCACTGATCCCAAGAATTCATTACCGGTTTGAATGGCTGACCACGGTTTTCCAAGCTCCGGAAAAATAACAAAAATTAATAGTAATGTACATATGTGAGAGTCACTCTACCCATACCAGCAACAAACAAAACGATAATTAACCCTCCAGAAACTATCTGTTTATTAGTATAGTTCAAAACATAACAGTTTTCTACTTTGTACCATGAGTGGTCAAGATAGTGAAAATCCGGCCAGTGAAAAAATGGCGGACTCCTATGCTATGGCACTTAAACATAACAACAACACACATAAAGATAATGCAGAACCTGATGCGGAATACTTCAACGTCAAGCCTGTTTTTATATTAGAATCAGACATTTTCGGTAGTTCAAAACCTGATAAAAACAATTATCTTACACATACCGAGTTATTCAAATGTATTGATCTCACAATACCTGCTAACCATTTAAATGGACTTCAGAGAGTCATTGGAGGGGTATGGCGTATATATCCAGACAGTGAAGAAGACAGGGAAACTCTTGTGGTAAGCTCCATCACAGTTCGGAAAAAACGCATCGAGGTTTACCCAAGAAACCCTAAATATGTTGAGAAAGAAAGCCCAACCACAGTTCGAATTAGAATAAAGAATATTCCATTATCTGCTGATGATGGACAATTAATTAGATACCTGCAAAATTGGCACCTCGAAGTACTTAATTACCAAAGAGAGAGACTTCGGATTGATGGGTTCGTGACAAATTGTCAAACAGGCGACAGAATCTTCTATGTCCAACCCTTCGATATCACAATTCCAAGAAATGTCAAAATTGGCAAATACCGTGGACTGATTTTCTACAAAGGTCAAACAAACCAAAATGCTGAAATTGAATGTACCAAATGCCTGCAAAAAGGTCATAAAAAATCAGAATGTACCAATGACTGGAAGTGCAAGACGTGCGGTATAAATGGTCATATCTCTAAAGACTGCACAGCTGAGTTTGATAAGAACAGTCAAGCTGACTCAGATGTGTCGTCCGAAGAGTCAGATGAAGCAAGTGAAGCTGAATCTGAGAAAGGTGAGGAGATTGTGCTATCACAATCCACCGAAAACTTACTAGACATAACACATACTGAGGAAATCAGCAAAAATGCTGAACTTCCCACAGATACAAACAACACAAATGTACCAGACCAAAATCCATCTGAATTGAAGTCTGATGAAACAGATCAACAGCATCCTGAACAATGCATGAAAAAAAAAAAAGAAAAAGAAAAAAACATCCAAATCACCAGCAACAACTTATGGTCCACTAGATAAATACCTCGGGACGACCATGACAACCCCTCAGCAGAAATCATCCAAACGTTCCGCCACCACACCAACTGATAAGTTACATGACCGTGAGATTGGCTCATCAAAACCAAGGACATCTGATCATAACACATAACGATCCAAACACACAAATTGTCCAAATATAAAATACACCTATGAATTATTGTAAATACTGTATTATATTTTTTATTTGTTTGTCTATTTTTGTTTTTAGTCAAGAAAAAAAAATAAAAAAAAATAAGTCAGAGTGTGATATAATTTCAGATTATATACACCTTGAAAATAGTATTACAAGAAATATAAAGGATAATGTATATATATGTAATAAATTGTGTATAAGACATATTGTAAAAAGAGTTGAATTTCAAATGACCACAAAATCAATATATAAATGTCTCTATTCTGAATATGCTATTCACCAAATAACATATTGGAACAAATCAAGTTGTGATGAAATTACCACAAAAATAATATTTGCAGGTATAAATAAATATATACGGAAAGCTGTTTTGATAATAAAATTTATTATGATGCTTTTTACTTGTATAAACATAATAAAGAATCATATAAACATGATAAATGAAATAAACACAATAATTACACATATACTTGAACTGTGTAAAAGGAAAACACTAGCTGCTCGAAGTAGAAATAAAGATAAAATGAATAAGAGAAATCCAACAAAATTAAAGTTCAAAAAGAAAATATCTTTGATAAATACCAATTCATTAAATCACATCAGTCTAAAATCACTTTTTCTGTTGATTTTTATAGTTAACAGCTATAAACTCTCCATGATATATGCTTGCTCTATAACAAATTATCCATTAGTTTTAATTCACATATTAGAATTCATACTTTGTCCTTTTCCATTTCACATTAAAAAGATTTGGATATCTTATTTAATCCACATATTAGGAATACTTCAAAAGTCAATTTTAATCCACATGAAAAATCCATCCATCCATCCTTTGCAAGTCCCAGATTATCAGCAAATATGTTCCTTCATAGATTATGTAGATATACACAAATACCGATTTTGCTAAATATAAACATTCCGATTGCTTCTAAATTGATTGTAAATTTCCACACTATGTACATGGTCCAAAAATTTCATACATTTACTTCTGCCAAAACATCAGATCTAAAAATAACCATAAAATTAAAACACACGTTATGAATAAAATATATCTGTTTTTTCAGTGTATATATATCATGTATATAGTCTCAAAATATGTTGAAGTAGCAAAAGAAAAATCTAATGTATATATTGAACAAGTAAATAAAAATTTAACAAATGCTATGAAGAAGGAGAACTAACAACCATACAAAAAATAGGTATAATATCCTTAATTTACAAAAAAAAAGACCCTTTGTCACTGGATAACTATAGACCAATTACACTATTAAATGTAGATACTAAACTCATTGCATATGCAATAGCTCAACGTTTAAAACCAATACTGTTAAAAATAATTCATGGGGATCAAAATGGTTATATCAAAAATAGATATATTGGTTTTAATATACGCCAAATCCAAGACATTATTGATTATGCTGAAACCTTTCAAATTGATGGTGCATTACTTTTTATTGATTTTTCAAAAGCTTTTGATTCATTAGAATGGGACTTTATGTATGAAGCCCTAACAAAATTTGGTCTCCCAAACTCATTCATTAAATGGGTTAAAACATTATATAAAAATATTAAAGGCTGTATGCTAAATAATGGTTGGATTTCAGAAACCTACAATGTATATCGTGGGATACGACAAGGGTGTCCATGCAGTTCTCTAATTTTCACAATAGCAGTAGAAATTCTCGCATGTAGAATAAGACAAGATACTGGTATTAAGGGATTTCAAATTAAATTAGACTCCAAAACACATAGTCTGAAAATTTCACAACTAGCAGATGATACTACTCTCTTTTTAAAATGTAAGCAGGAAATAAGCTATGCTTTAAACTTGATTGAAATATTTGGAACACTCTCAGGTCTTAAACTTAACCGATCTAAAACAGAGGGCATATGGTTAGGCCAATTGAAAAGCTGCAAAGATAAATATGAAAATATAAACTGGAATAAAGAACCTATTAAAAGTTTAGGGGTATATTTTGGACTTAACAAAGATGAATGCGACAGATTAAATACAGAAAGAATTTTAAGAAAGTCTCAAGATGCAATAAATAGCTGGAACAGAAGAAATCTTACAATGATAGGTAAAATAACAGTAATTAAATCTCTTATCCTACCAAATTTAACTTTCTTGGCATCAGTGACAACTATATCCAAAAACTTTCTGAATGAATTCAAAACACTAATTTACAACTTCATTTGGGGAAATAAAAAAGAAAAAGTTAAACGGATAACTTTATGTAAAGATTATTTGGAAGGAGGCCTAAAAATGATTAATATTGACAATTTTCTATCAGCTATACAATTATCCTGGGTCAAACGTTTAACATCAACACACTTTGCGAACTGGAAAGTTATTCCCCTTTTCTTTTTTAATATATTTGGAGAAAACTTCTCTCTATTCAACATGAATCCAGGTAGCATAAAAGCAATCCCAAACCTTAGTAAAACACTCCCTCTTTTTTACTTAGAAATAATTAAAAGTTGGTTTAAAATAAAAAATATCTCAAACAAAAACAATACAACTTTTATTAACATAAGACAACAATATATTTGGGGCAATAAGCATATAAAATTTCAAAACAAATGCTTAATATTTTCAAATTGGATAACAAATGGAATACTATTTATTAATGATATAATCGACAAAGAAGGAAACATTTCACAAAAGATTGTATTAGATAAACTAACAATTAAATCAAATTGGATATCAGAACTATCAAGAATAAAAAACGCAATACCAAAAAAGTGGCAAATGGAAATGAAATCAGATAAATCATGCTGTACTCAAGTTAAAACAAATAAAAAACTATACTTAAAAACACAAAACAACACAAAATTGATCTGCATTGAAAACCTTCCATCAAAAGAAATATATAAAAGCATTAATTCATGTAATATAGAGGAAAAAACACCAATTGGATTTCTAAAATGGAAAACACAATTTAAATTAGAATCGTCAAGCTACTTGTACAAAATGCTTAACTTTATATTTTACAGCTTACAAGTTAACAAGTTAAAAATATTCAGGTGGAAACTACTTCACTATATCCTTCCTTGTAAACAGCTATTGCACATCTGGCAACTGAAAAGTGATGACCAATGCCATATTTGCAACCAATTAGAAAACTATGAACACTTTTTCATCACATGCCAATACTTTCAAACTTTTTGGAAAAAAGTCAAATTACTGCTTGACAAAATAAAAATAGGGACACATATAATCTCTTTCAAAAATCTAATACTTGGGTATAAAATATATGATATAAACTACTATGACATCAATCTGTTTCTGACTGTATTAATGTTCTCTATTCATAAATCTACATATGCATCAGAGTATAAACAAAAAAATGTTGATGTTTACAGAATTTTTAAGTTAGAATTTCAACAATACTTTGATAGTATGAAAACACTTGATAAAAAAACAAGTAGGTTTTTGTGTGATGTTTATAAAAATATATAATAACTATGTTTATATTATAAATCATAAAATGTATTTTTATTTAATATCATTACACATATATATCATGTAGAATGACCCTTAGGCAATGTAAACAAATTTCATGTCTTCTGGCTATTCCTACATTTTGTATTTTACTATTCTGGCTATTCCTACAGGGGGGATTAGTGAAAAAACAATACATGTTGTTATTGCGAAACATGTTGTTTTAGTCATTACTGTCTAATTTGGTCAAAGGTAAATATACCTGTGGAAATTAAATAAAAATTATTATTTCTATGTAAAAAATGAGACTTTTTTGTTTGAAAACATGCCTAAAGTAATATTAAGTATTTTAATGCCATGGAATTTCTAAAAAATAAAACTAATTGAAAGAAAAGGAAGTAGAAGCATTGGTAAAATAAAAAAAAATGAAAGAAAAAGTAGTAAAAGCATTTGAAAATCTGGAAAGTCTGAAAAAAAAACGTATTTAAAAAGAAAATTAATAGTTACCCACACTTTCAACTTCAGCCTCAAAGAATTTATTAATTTCATTATCTTAACAAATTATGATTTTTAAAAATGAATATAATATCAAAAGTACTTAATTATCATAGATAAGTGTATAAATTGGCCTAATAGATTCAGCAAAGCCAAATGACTTTGAACTTTGATTAGCTTTGAACACTATTAACTTGTGAAGCATGGTCTCCAACTTGTTCGTAGAGCTGCAGTACTGCCACTTTTATCACCCAATACAATTGAAGATGTTTAGTTTAATGCACTTGAAGACATCGATGTGTTTAAATGTGACAAATGATCAAGGTTTACCTGTACACAAATCAGCATGCTTACTGAACATTGACCTTGTACTATCTAATGTCAGAATAGAAATTCTTTGATATTTTAAAATAAATCATGATGCTTTCAATAAATTATCATAAAACAATTGAAATATTTCCAAAACTCACCATTATAGACACTTAAATTACGTGAGAGCCTTCTGCTCATCATCAATACACGTGGCATTCTTTAATTATCCGATCATCTCAACTTTCACGTGATCTTGTTTTGATCAAAAGGTAAGGTTAACGATAAACCTAAAATCAATAGCGGACAATAGATAGTACAAATTCCGTAATCACGTAATATGAGGAAACTGAAAAAGACAAATTGTCAAAATCAATGTATTTATATATTATTATTGTATAACTAATCATAATTAATAGCTAATATTTTTACTGTATAATCTCCCTGGTTAAACAGTAACTAATTTACAGGGATACTAGACTGAATGCTGTGAGTCGAGTAAGTTGTAAACAGCAGAGAAATGTGCAATAAAGGATTTATTTTATTTAAAAAAAAAAAAAAAAGAATTCATTACCTGGTTCCAGCGGTTTGCAGATTTCGTCAAGCATTAATCTTGGTATGTTGAATTTAAATTTTATAAAAAAAGTTGATGTTTTGTGGTGTATTACTATTCTAATTGATATTTATCTCATAAGGAATAAGATTAATCTGATGGTGACGAGATAAAATTACTGAAAGGATTATTTATTATTATAATTTGACGTCCTATATTTAATTTGAATTTCACATCGCACTGTGGCCTTTTTACATGTCTGCTTTAATGTACTATTTAGTCTATTATAACCATGCAGTCGTTTGAAGACGCACCTAGCGTTATTACACACAAGATACACATGCACGAGGGCATTAAGTGCAAATTCGTCAACCTTATCTTTATAGATTCTACCACTAATTATACACAATTATACACTATGTGTTAGATGGCTTAGCTAAGGTGTACGGTAAATGAAATACACTATGTATGAGAGTTAGAAGACAATGACAAATTTTGTGGCGGATGACGCGATAGCTTTAGAATAAATCCAATCAGAGTCGATGGCTTCGATTAAAGTATTTACACGTGCAAATTCTTGGAACAGTTTTAAATATTTCCTAAATTGTTTGATACACTTAAATCGGCATTACTATATAAAAAAAATTATAAATTATGCCTACTGTTTTCTCGTTTGACTTGTTTAACATTTTTCTTTTGGGTCTTTATTTACTCACTAATGCGGATGAGCTCTGCTCATTGTTGAAGGCAGTACATGACTTTTGTTATTAATGTAGTATTGGCCCCGCTCATTGTTGAAGACAGAAAAGTGACTTATTATTAATGCAACATGGGCTCTGCTCATTGTTGAAGGCAGTACAATAACTTATTGTTATTAAAGCAGTATATGCCCTGCTCATTGTTGAAGGCAGAAAAGTGACTGTTATTTATGCGACATGGGCTCCGCTCATTGTTGAAGGCAGTAAATTGACTTATCGTTATTAATGCGGTATGGGCCCTGTTCATTGTTGAAGGCAGTACGATGACTTATTGTTATTGATTTATTTGCCGTTTGGTCTAATGTGAAGAGTTGACTCATACCAATTCTTTTTTTACACGAGTGAGCTACTCAGTTACCTGTATACATTTATACTTTTCAATGTGCGTTTATTTTCTTGTTAGCTTGCTTGCTTTAATTTTTGCATGTTTGCCTAGCCATCTACATAATACATGTGTTCTTAAATTATGATCTGTTAGTCTGTATAGGTTTCAGATAGCTCACTTAAGCTCGTGGACAGGGCAATTAGTTTACCAACAAGTCAACTTAGAGCAAATAAGGGAATTATGTGCACTTTTAACACAATTATCAAATTACTTTATAAACTCACGAAGCAACAGACAGAGCATGGTACACAATATCCTCTTTACTTTGAAGTGCGATAATGTTATTGTATATATACATGTAGTGTTTTTAATATTTTGATTGTATCATCATCTAACACGGGTATGTAAACATTGAGGATACCTTTGTATTTTACTATCACATTTATTTTACATGTCAGCACGAACTATGGGCTTCCCCACGTCTATTTTTAGAAACAAACAAATATGCGGTATTTAAGTTACTGTTAAGGACTTTTACAAACAAACACGCATATTATCCAGATGGGAGACTCAATGAATTTTAAATTTATTTCAAATACTCTTGATCTATTTCCTTCTATTAAAAGGAACATTTAGCATTCTCATATATATACAGAGCTGAATCTTTTTAATTCTAGTCTGAATTAATCAACTATGCATCTATATACACCCATTACTACAAGTAATACCATGGAATCTTACTCTAGCACCTAGTTCTTTTAGGTCACAAAATATATTCGACGTAAAACTATTCAAGTTTGAGCTTTCCAAAAAGCGGCACATACCGCTTAGCTGTATCCGAATTTTAAGTACTACTAGGAATGCATGTGATTGCCGATTAAGTACAGGAAGTGTGGTACTTTCTATATATATTGATTGATATGAATTTTATAATTTTTTTAAGTGTACGTTATACTTCCTTGCCGTTGGTTTTCAAAATATTGGTCACGTTACTTGTTTAAACTAAATATATATTCAAATGTACACGACTTTGAAGGGGTGCGTAGAATAGCATAAATTATATATACAGGTAATGTATTTTCGTAAACTTTGTAGAGGATAATAAAATTGAGAATGGAAAACTTATATTAGTGCCTATTACAGATTAACAAAGCAATTGGGTAGATTCATGGTATACCACCATCTTGCATTGTACTTTTGCAGTGACCAATCAGTCTAGTTATTACCCAAATCTCAGATATTCAATTTTATTCTTAAACTGTGTATCTCTATAAAGAAACTATCTGATTTATCGCATTATATATATTAAAATTATTTTAAGTATAAGTACCCAACATATGTGCTTTAGAATAAATTTGTTCAACTAAGCCGGTTGAGGCGAGATAACTCTTTTAGTAAACCCATTGATCGGTGGACGTATTACTGCTAAAATATTGCGTTTTTATGATGATTTAAATATATATGTATATAACATGGATAATACAATAAAAGAAGTGATATCTTCAAAAACAAATCTCTCTGCAGCTGAGGGGATATTATGGAAGGATAACAGCACCATTATAACAAAGCTATTACAAAAGGAAAACTATGATTGTCCAAGATTCAAACGTATTAACAAAGACTTATGCCTTCTTAGCTAGTTCACTTAAATGGACCTTTAGGTTGTGGAAAAGGGGGGGGATTCTGATGAGTGTGTATAGACTCACTCAAGTGGCAAGATTAAGGGGTTATGATCGTTTCCCGTAATTGTACGTCGGATCATATTAGGTTTTTACTTTCCTGCGGTACCGCAGGAAGTTCTGTTGAGACCATCTCATGTCTACCCTGAGTGGCCGGTTCTGAATTGGTACCAGTTCGAGCTTGACTGTTTTATGATACATAGTATGGCCTATGTAATCAGTGTGCATATAGAGTTTTATGTTAATCTTTACTCCCCTGAAACCAGGGGGTGATGCGAATAAGACCCGACGTATTTGGGGATCATAACCCTCGTTCTCTTTAGACTGAACCTTGAGGAACTTGAGCATCCATTGCTACCAATGGTGCACAGATTTGTCAGTTAAATCAATCATGTCGGCATTCTGTAATCATGTCAGACCTCGTCATTCTAAGTGAACTGTGGCCGTTATTTCCACATTAGATATTTGTTTGTTATGTTTTTGCCTGAAACTTGATTCTTTGATTAATACGGTTTATCTCATTTATAAGATAAACCAATTTAATTAAAGAGAAATGATTACTGCCTCATTCGGATCCGGTTCTGTTTCCTGCACATCAACGTCACATGACTCGTCAGCATTACATTGCACTAGCCAATTTTGTAGATATGTAAAAGTTTCAAAAACCCACCCACCTCCCCTTGCAATCTGCCATCTAATAACAATTCTTGTGTCTGCTGCTGTTTTATTTATCTTTTCAGAATGACCAGAACAGGCCGGATCTATAACTTTTTGGACAAAAAAGAGGAGACAAACAAGCCGATGGATTTGCTAGCTGAATCATACTTTCGAGAACTATATATGTCCATGCTAATTTTCATGAATGGCTACCACCTTTATCTAAATATTCAGACACCAGCAGTGTGAAAACGGAAGTATCATTACCTGCTATTAGTTCTTCGCCTGGAATGCATTAAACTTTTGACTTTATTTGGATAAAAATCATGCAGCATTTATTTTGATTACTTGATTCTAATTGTTCATTATTTTGTAATAAAATCGTTCGTCACAGTCAAAAAGGATGTCGGGTTCTGGCAAGATTAAGGGGTTATGATCGTTTCCCGTAATTGTACGTCGGATCATATTAGGTTTTTACTTTCCTGCGGTACCGCAGGAAGTTCTGTTGAGACCATCTCATGTCTACCCTGAGTGGCCGGTTCTGAATTGGTACCAGTTCGAGCTTGACTGTTTTATGATACATAGTATGGCCTATGTAATCAGTGTGCATATAGAGTTTTATGTTAATCTTTACTCCCCTGAAACCAGGGGGTGATGCGAATAAGACCCGACGTATTTGGGGATCATAACCCTCGTTCTCTTTAGGCTGAACCTTGAGGAACTTGAGCATCCATTGCTACCAATGGTGCACAGATTTGTCAGTTAAATCAATCATGTCGGCATTCTGTAATCATGTCAGACCTCGTCATTCTAAGTGAACTGTGGCCGTTATTTCCACATTAGATATTTGTTTGTTATGTTTTTGCCTGAAACTTGATTCTTTGATTAAAAAATAAACTGACAGCGCAATGGCTATAAGTGAAACCGTCAAATAGACAAATAATAGTAAACAAGACTGAAAATATATAACTAACGACTAAGTAACACGAACCCCACCAGGACTGGGGTGATTTCATGTGCTCCGGAAGGGTAAGCAGATCCTGCTCCACATGTGGCACCCCTCATGTTGCTCATTTTATTACAAAACCGGTAAGTAGTCTCATTCGGCACGTCTCATTCGTGAAAAGGGAAGGGGGTTGTTATTACGACATAAAGAACATGTCCGATATTATCTCGAAAACTGTTATTCCATAACGGTCAACCAACTCGTGATGGCGTCCGTAAAATTTACGACACAAAATATACTCTTAGTCCCAGGTTTATTGTGTCTGCCAATTTCATATTTTTTTCATTTTAAATAAATAAATTTGTATACATATTATGCATAAATATGACTAAACCGGCTTTCAGAACAAAGTCCGTACTCTGAGTCCGTTCCAGGTTTCAGTACGAACAGCAAAACTGTCAGTTTTAACCTTTTTACAAATCGATACATACGGATTGACTTTTTAATGAACCAAATACTAACCTGTCTATTTATATCACCGATACACAACCATTTCCCCTTGTCTTTAGAGACAACCCATTTAGAGTGGTCTTTAGATGTTGGAAATTCTATGTTCTTGCCGGGAAACCTCATTGTATTGACATTGTAAACCTGTAATTGTACACAATCCTTTAAATTTCGTTTCAACATGTTCAACAAATGTGAATTTGAAAAAAGAAAAAAAAAAGACTTGATAAAAGACTGAGAAAAAACTAAGCAACAAAAAAGTAATCTATCGAGTTTCCTTCATATAATATACATGTTAAACTATAAACCGACTAACTCTGAGAATTTAATCATTCAATTTTGATTTAAGTGTTTACTCTGGACAGTCTGTTGATATGTGTCTGATCTGTTTCACATTTGACGATTGATGTATATGTGATGACTGGATACAACGTTGTATTAATCTTACTTAATATACTATCAACGAAATTATCATTCTATAATTGTTGCTTTTTTGTATGCATATTCTACAAAATTTCTGACTCTCTATCTAAGGCACCACATACTCTATGCTGTATACAGCAGTTAGAAGACTGTCTCAAGCTAGTTTATTTTCGTCTCTAACCATGTATGCCTTTACTTTGTGTTATACAGACATGAAAGAGCAGTTAGAAGGCAGTTTGTCTAACAGTATGTTATATGTCTTTATAGAACAGTATGAATAAACTCATCATAGATACCAGGACTTAGTTTTGTATATACACCAGACGCGCGTTTCGTCTACAAAAGACTCACCAGTGACGCTCGAATCCAAAAAAGTTAAAAAGAAGACCGACTATCTACATTTGTATTTCCATGACTGAACTTATAACTTGTATATAACAGCTTATCTCGAGGTATTTTAGTCAATATTAGTGAATGCACTTATTGTGTAATGTATATGTCCGTTTGGAGGCAGTTTATCTTACTATCTATACATTACTGCACATACCTTGTACTGAATAGAGCAATTTGAAGGCAGTTTATCTCCCGCCGTTTTGTGTGTCGCTATCCATGACTGCACTAGTAAGTCCTGTCGAAGTTCATTTGACAATAAGCCATCATATAAATCATTCCCGAACTTTCCATACTTCGAAAAACTCAAAAAACCCACGCCTTCTTTTGTTGGCAGTTTTATTACGTCATACCATGGTGGCTTTTGGACATGCAGCTGTCTTGTACCTTTGTCTACACTAAAAAGTCTTAATATTGGATAGTCTTTGTTGAACATTGCAGGAAATCCAACATCGTATATATACGGAAAAATGTATCTGAACACCGTTCCTGTGAATATAATATAATATGAACTATTAAAAAATTATAGTAAAAAGATTTTTGAAATAGTGTATAGATTGAAACACAGACGTCTGAAACAATAATCATGACTAAAGAATATCTGAACACAACTAATATGAACAAAAATAACTAAAACTTAATGGTTGGTAATGGATTCATAACAATAAGCCAAAATCCCATCAACAATAATAAAAAAATAGACATTTGAGGGTAAATATTAAGATTCCAACAAATGACAATTGTTTATGCATTACCGTACAGCAAACAGCATACAATAATATATCTGTAGACAAAATTAGGGAAGACAGATAGCTTAACTTCAAAGGAATAAAGATATCTTAACAAATTTACAAATGAGTAAAGATATCTATCCACGATACAAATACATAAAGATATCTGCACTCATTTACAAAAAACTAATAAATAAAGATATCTAAACACTTTAACAAAAAATTACACAATAAAGAAATATCTTACGAGACAGGTTAATAATCATATCTAAAAAAATAAAAAAATGTAAGATAAAGATATCTAAACATATTTCCACAAATGTAACGAATAAAGATATCTCTAACCACCAAAGTAAACTGGTTGATATTTTCATCTCGCAACAAAATGTACTAATGTATCCGAAGACAGTGTAAAGATATATGAAGTCAAATGTGAGACAAAATCTAAAAACACAGCGAGTGACGATATCTGAAGACAAACGTGAAACGATATCTGAAGACAAAGCGAGTAACGATATCTGAAGACAAAGCGAGTAACGATATCTGAAGACAAAGCGAGTAACGATATCTGAAGACAAAGCGAGTGACGATATCTGAAGACAAACGTGAGACGATATCTGAAGACAAATGTGAGACGATATCTGAAGACAAACATGAGACGATATCTGAATACAAAAGTGAGTTACGATATCCGAAGACAAACGTGAGACGATATCTGAACACAAAGCGAGTTACGATATCTGAATACAAACGTGATACGATATATGAATACAAACGTGAGACGATATCTGAAGACAAACGTGATACGATATCTGAAGACAAACGTCAGGCGATATCTGAGGACAAAGCTAGTAACGATATCTGACGACAAACGTCAGACGATATCTGACGACAAACGTCAGACGATATCTGAAGACAAACGTGATACCATATCTGAAGACCAACGTGATACGATATCTGACGACAAAAGTGAGATAATATCTGAATACAAATAAGAGGCGATATCTTGAGACAAACGTGAGACGATATCTGAAGACAAAACGAGTGACGATATCTGAAGACAATTGTGGGACGTTATCTGAAGACAAACGTGAGACGATATCTGAAGACAAACGTGATATGATATCTGAAGACAAACTTGGGACGATATCTGACGAGAAACGTGAGACGATATCTGAAGACAAACGTGAGACGATATCTGAAGACAAACGTGATATGATATCTGAAGAAAAACGATGGACGATATCTGAAGACAAACGTGAGACGATATCTAAAGACAAAGCGATTTACGATATCTGAAGACAAACGTGAGACGATATCTGAATACAAAAGTGAGTTACGATATCCGAAGACAAACGTGAGACGATATCTGAACACAAAGCGAGTTACGATATCTGAATACAAACGTGATACGATATATGAATACAAACGTGAGACGATATCTGAAGACAAATGTGATTCCATATCTGAAGACAAACGTCAGGCGATATCTGAGGACAAAGCTTGTAACGATATCTGACGACAAACGTCAGACGATATCTGACGACAAACGTCAGACGATATCTGACGACAAACGTCAGACGATATCTGACGACAAACGTCAGACGATATCTGAAGACAAACGTGATACCATATCTGAAGACCAACGTGATACGATATCTGACGACAAACGTGAGATAATATCTGAATACAAATAAGAGGCGATATCTTGAGACAAACGTGAGACGATATCTGAAGACAAAGCGAGTAACGATATCTGACGACAAACGAGAGACGATATCTGAAGACAAAGCGAGTAACGATATCTGAAGACAAAGCGAGTGACGATATATGAAGACAAACGTGAGACGATATCTGAAGACAAATGTGAGGCGATATCTGAAGACAAACATGAGACGATATCTGAATACAAAAGTGAGTTACGATATCCGAAGACAAACGTGAGACGATATCTGAACACAAAGCGAGTTACGATATCTGAATACAAACGTGATACGATATATGAATACAAACGTGAGACGATATCTGAAGACAAACGTGATACGATATCTGAAGACAAACGTCAGGCGATATCTGAGGACAAAGCTAGTAACGATATCTGACGACAAACGTCAGACGATATCTGACGACAAACGTCAGACGATATCTGACGACAAACGTCAGACGATATCTGACGACAAACGTCAGACGATATCTGACGACAAACGTCAGACGATATCTAAAGACAAACGTGATACCATATCTGAAGACTAACGTGATACGATATCTGACGACAAACATGAGCTAATATCTGAATACAAATAAGAGGCGATATCTTGAGACAAACGTGAGACGATATCTGAAGACAAAACGAGTGACGATATCAGAAGACAATTGTGGGACGTTAGCTGAAGACAAACGTGAGACGATATCTGAAGACAAACGAGATGTGATATCTGTAGACAAACTTGGGACGATATCTGAAGACAAACATGAGACGATATCTCAAGACAAACGTGAGACGATATCTCAAGACAAACGTGATATGATATCTGAAGACAAACGATTGACGATATCTGAAGACAAACGTGAGACGATATCTAAAGACAAAGCGATTTACGATATCTGAAGACAAACGTGAGACGATATATGAAGACAAAGCGAGTAACGATATCTGACGACAAACGTGAGGCGATATCTGAAGACAAAGCGAGTTAAGATATCTGAAGACAAACGTGAGACGATATCTGAATACAAAGCGAGTTATTATATCTGGAAACAAACGTGAGACGATATCTGAAGACAAAGCGAATAACGATATCTGACGACAAACGTGAGACGATTTCTTAAGACAAAGCGAGTTACGATATATGTAGCCAAACGTGGGACGATATCTGAAGAAAAAGAGAGTAACGATACATGAAAACAAACATGAGACGATATCTGAAGACAAAGCGGGTTACGATATCTGAATACAAAAGTGAGACGATATCTGAAGACAAACGTGCGACGATATCTGAAGACAAACGTGAGACGATATCTGAAGACAAAGCGAGTAACGATATCTGATGACAAACGAGAGACGATATCTGAAGACAAAGCGAGTTACGATATCTGAAGACAAACGTGGGACGATATTTGAAGACAAACGTGAGACGATATCTGAATTCATAGCGAGTTATTATATCTGGAAACAAACGTGAAACGATATCTGAAGACAAAGCGAGTAACGATTTCTGACGACAAACGTTAGACGATATCTGATGACAAAGCGAGTAACGATATATGTAGACAAACGTGGGACGATATCTGAAGACAAAGAGAGTTACGATACCTGAAGACAAACATGAGACGATATCTGGAGACAAACATGAGACGATATCTGAAGACAAAGCGAGTTACGATATCTGAATACAAACGTGAGACGATATCTGAAGACAACCGTGAGACGATATCTGAAGACAAAAATGAGACGATATCTGAAGACAAACATGAGACGATATCTGAAGACAAAGCGAGCTACGATATCTGAAGACAAACATGACTCGATATCCGAAGACAAACGTGAGACGATATCTGAAGACAATGCGAGTAATGATATCTGGAAACAAACGTGAGACGATATCTGAAGACAAAGCGAGTTACGATATCTGAAGACAAACGTCAGACTATATCTGAAGACAAACGTGAGATGACATCTAAATACAAATGTGAAGCGATATCTGGAGACAAATATGAGACGATATCTGAAGACAAATGTGAGACGATATCCGAAGACAAACTTGAGACGATATCTGAAGACAAAGCGAGTTACGATATCTGGAAACAAACGTGAGACGATATCTGAAGACAAACGTGATACGATATCTGAAGACAAATGTGAGACGATATATGAAGACAAACGTGAGACTATATCTAGGACAAACGTGATACGATATCTGATGACAAACGTGAGACAATATCTGGAGAAAAATATGCTTACGATATAAAACAACAATACATGTGACGATATCTTGTATAATACATACGTGTTATGATATCTGAAGACAACACGTACGTGTTATGATATCGGAAGACAACTCGTTCGTGTTATGATATGGGAATAATATCTGGAGACAACACGTGGAAGATATATTAAAACAAAACGAGTAAAGATATACGTAGACAAACGTGAGACAATATCTAAAGACAACATATATGATGATATCTGTAGACAGTGCATGTGACGATAATTTATAATTACTAGAACACACCCGCAAAATCGCGGACATATACAGCTTGTAAACTGTTGTAGGATGAATTTTTGTAAAAGATATTATGACTGGAGAATTTCATATAAGGTATCAAAAGCCTGCTCCCTTTTTTCCAAAGTCCGTTATGTGCTTCCTTTCTGTTAAATTCAATTATTTTTCGTGTTTCTGGCCATATGCCACAATTATTCTTCCCCTTTGCATGCTACAATGCATTGTTTTGGTAAAAGTCAAATTAAATTAAAAATTTGCACCGCTTCAAACAGGAAATAAATGAAACTGCTAATAGACCATTATTATTCTAATAAAATGTGCTTCTAGGACAATCCATCAGTGCTTTTCTTTTTGAGAGCCCTATTAACATGCCAATGGTAGCATTTGAATCTCGTATAAATGACTAAGGCTCTTTTGAGGGGTGGTATGAGGGGCCCTGATCCCGAATTCCCGGGCTTAAAAACATGAAATACCGAGGTGCGTATTTTAACGAAATTCATACCCCGACATCCCGAAATAAAAAAAAAATGTTCCCGCATCCCGTAAAGATCAATCCCGAAATCCCGAGCTTAAAAACACCCGATCCCGACGTCCCGAATAAGTCCTGCCTCCCTCTTATCTCTACCCTACTTTCATTTTGGCCAAATCACTACTTTCACTATCAACAATACATTTTTATGCCCCATTTATGGGATTTATGTTTTCTAGTCTGTTCGTCCGTTCGTTCGTTTGTCCGTCCTTCTGTCCGGTTTCAGGTTAAAGTTTTCACTTTCAACAATAAAGTATGCCCCATTTATGGGAATTATGTTTTCTAGTCTGTTCGTCCGTTCGTTCGTTCGTCCGTCTGTCTGTCCCGCTTCAGGTTAAAGTTTTTGTCGAGGTAGTTTTTGATGAAGTTGTAGTCCAACCAACTCGAAACTTAGTAAATATGTTCCCTATGATATGATCTTTAAAATTTTTATGCCAAATTAGAGATTTTACCCCATTTCACGGTCCACTAAACATAGTAAATAATAGTGCCGATGTGGCATCCGTATACTATGGACACATTCTTGTTTCCACATGTTTTTCTTATTTCAATATATATGCAACTGGTATGACCCCCTAGATAGTAAATATTTCAGAAAAAAGTAGACAGAATACAGAGAGTCTCTGTATATTATAGTACTGTAATATAATCGTAGTTTACAGGTGGATAAACGCGAAAACATAATTGTCTCTAAGGAGGTATAATAGTTGTGGTTCTTGCGATATAAAAAGCATGATATGGAGGACGCTCTGATTGGCTTATTTATTTTTCATTTTTGTAATCTATCATACGATTGGTTGTTCTTGTGTGTGTTTAAAACCGGAAGTCTTATCTATGACAAAAGTCAGTCTAATAACGGAAACAATATCCGGACACCTATTTTGTCGTTTTTCTCCCAAAATAACTCAATCTGAATAATCATAAGAATGGATGACAAATGCGACTATGCATGTTACCTAAAGAACACAGAGGCATGATGATTAGTTTATTGTGGAAGGAAGAGAAGCGACACAAAAAATTAGGTCTTCTCGTTTAATATTTACTAGAACACACCGGCGAAATCGCGGGCATTTAGAGCTTGGTTGAAAGTATGTAAACTGTTGTAAGGAGAATATTTGTAAAATATTTCATGTCTGGAGAATTTCAGAAAAGGTATCAAAATTCATAGGTACTTGGAAACCGTTTAAGCCCTCTCCCTTGCTTCCAAAGTCTGTTATTATTTTTTTTCTGTTAAATTCCATTATTTTAGCGTTTTTGTATACTATGAACATACATATACTATAATTAAAGTGTATTTACTATCAACTATCAAATTCAAGTTTCTTCTCCTAGGCGATCACTGCTTTATTATATAGAGAGTCTATATCAACGCGACTGATCAATGATAATTATTGTCCTGTCCCCGAGTACTCTAATGAAATTTATGTGCAAGTTAAAATCCGGAAGTCCTGTTTGACCTAAAAGCAAAATCGTGGGCATTTTAAGCTTGGTTGAAAGTATGTTAACTATTTTAGGATGAATTTTTGTAAAAGATTTTAAGAAATGATAGGATAGGTACATGGAGACAGGACAATATTTTTAAGCCCTCTCTCTTTTTTTTCATAGTCCGTTATTATTTAGTTTTCTGTTATATTCCATTATTTTCGCGTTTCTGTATACTATGCTGTATACTATGAACATACGTATCTATATTATAAATATTAAAGTGTATTTAATTTTCTATTAACTATTAATTCTAAGTTTCTTCTCCATGGCGATCACTGCTATAGTTTATAGACAGTCTCTATATATTATAGTAATATATTAATCCTAGTATACATGCAGTTAAACGCGAAAATAATTGTCCTGTCCCCGGCCGAGTACTTATGAAAATTAAGTGCAAGTTTAAGCCGAGGTATAATAGTAGTGGTTTTTACGATCTAAAAACCACGATACGGACAACGCCCTGATTGGCTTATTTTTTTTTGTTATCTATCATACGATTGGTTCTCAATGTTAAAACCGGAAGTTATATCTGACTTAAAAGTCGGTTTGAATACGGAATCAATATCCGGAATGGATGACAAATGCGACTATGCACGGTACCTATAGGACATAGAGGCATAACGATTAATTTATTGTGGGAGGAAGAGAAGCGACACACACAATGAGGTCTTCTCGTTTAATAGTATAGATAATAATTATAATTACACTTTACATTTTAAATTATATACTGCTAACCTGTACGATTAAAGATCCCGTAGTCCAAAGATATACACAGGAAAGTCTGTCCATTTTTCGAGGCTGTTTCTTGCCATTTGTAGCCATCAGACCTCAATGGCGGGAACTGTGGTGCGCTATGTATCATCCAAAATCCACCTGATTGTTCAAATCCCAAAACTCCTGAAAAAATTACTTGTTAAATTTAAGTGCGCTATATTAAGTGTATTTAGAAAATAACCGTTATAAGCTATACCTTAGCTGCAACTATGATTTCTGATAAAATTTACATAAAAGGAGGTTTTGAAATATGTCATGTCAAATGTTTGTTATCAGAGTTATACAAATTAAAATACAATTACCTATAAAAGATCAGTTTGAATGAAGCATATTAAGAACATAAGCCCTTGTTTACCTTTCGCATGTCCTCTTGGGTTGGCACCAGTTCCATTGGCTGGTGTGTGATCGCTATACATAAAATAGCCAACTTCTGTCTGAAAATAGACAAACCACTCAAATTCGTGTATTTTGTTTTTTTGCGTATTATGAAAGGAAATGACTTATGGGACCAGTGAGTCCTATAGAATTACTGACCAGCATTTTATACCACTAGATTAAAAATAAGTAGTTTAATTTCGATAACTCTATCAAAACTTAATAAAATAAAAATAAAAAGTTACATGCATTCAAAGTTTAACCCTATTACTTTAAATAAACCACGGGAGAATATGAATGTCCATGAACATCGTCCTGGCGATAACAAGTATTCTTGAACGGTTAAATACACTTTTGAAAATACAAATACATGTAGCTCTTCAACTGTAACGTTCTTTTAAATCCTTGAACATCATTGGTATTCTTAAAGCGCTATTTTCATTTGATATTTGAATTAATTAATCTCACTGTTCTACAATTATTTTTTTTTTTTATGAAATAGAGAATGGAAATAGGGAATCTATCAAACAGACAACAACCCGACCAAAGAGTAAAAAAATCAACCGAAGACCACCAATTAATGCAATGGGTCTTTAATTCAGCGAGAAAATCCCGCACCCTGTGGCGGACTTCGGCTGTCCCCTGAACAACAAAGTTCACTAGTTCAGTAAAAATGAACGTCATACTATACTCCTAAACATATATATAAATAAATAAACATATTAGACTAACAAAAACCAGAGGCTCCCGACTTTGGACAGGCACAAAAAACATGTTTAGTAAGATCTCAACCCTCCCCTGTATGACTTTAAAGACGTAACACAGTCATTCCCAAAAAATGGGTACAATTACAAAATTTCAGTGTCGCCGGCAAATAACCACAAAATGCCAGCTTAACATATGTCACAGATAATCTTTTTTCTGTTCTAAGTGATTAATATGTATACTAAAATAAAATTATATTCTTTTGTGATGTATATCGTAAATATATTTGTGTGATTTTCTATTCAATATACGGAAATCACACGAATTCCGAATGTCGCCAAGAAAAACTCCAAATATCGGTGTGAATTAAAATACTTTATTTCATCTAAATCATGATTAGATTTGCTTTTTTTATTTGACACTATATTGATTTTTATCCACAAAAATATTTTAGAATCAAAAGTTATAATATACACTTTGATTTACCCATTAAACCAATGTCGCCGATAAACGTATAACCTACCGTAACGTATCTTTAGGTACAGTCAAAACATATTTATATGATTGGAAATCATGCCCAATGTGACTTTAAGCAAAGTTGATACATCAAATTTTAAAATCCTGCCTTTAACTTTTATTGCAATGAAACGAAAAATAAAAAAAAATCTTCTCTTTCTCTTTTTTTCGATTGTCGCATATAAGAATCCAACCTACGTAACGCGTATTTTGGAACGCACTAACCAAGAACAAATCAAAATGATGATTATTTCATTGAAAGCACCCATAAAGCTTCTCAATAATCAGTTTTGAGAAAGCAACTCAACAATATTGTTACATATTTCCATGTATAATGTAAATAAAACTAACCTCCGTTTAAATAACCTCCGTGGCGCAGTTATTTACAGTTAAGTTGTCAGACTTTTTTATCAGTATCAGCGGCTGCCGACACTGCCGAAAGTCTTTTTTGTAGCAGACATCATTTATTATAAAGAAAACAGACAAACAAAATACAGATTTGAGAAAAAAAATGTTGTTTTGAGAAAGGTAGTTTAACTTGTTTTTCCCTATTATGTGATCAACATTATAACGTTTAATAAACGTTATATCAGCCATTTTCTTAGATTTAAAATAGTCTACAACACAACTTGTGTAATTACGACGACAATCATAACTTTAACAGCGGTTTATGGCAAACATTTTCAAGATTATTTAGGACTCATCAATGTAACGGAGGTTATGCAAATTAAAAAAATCTAAAGATGCATGTAAACACGATCATACCAATTGAAATTCTTGTACATTGTTATAGATACCAAATCAGTTCATCAATTATCACTATTAAAAATCAAAAGGTGATGTCAATCATAGACGACATCATTGATTTACGTTACGGAGGATAGAAATTTAAGGAAAAAACGTTTTTTTTCTCTAAAAGGACTTTACTCTTTTTAGATAACGATTTACTAAGAAAAATGTTTAATTCTGTTGTCTTGTTTGTCATTTAATTCCAATATTTACATTCATTTATATGTTTGCTGTTGGTAAGAACTGGAATTGTTCGTTATGGAGGTTTTAAATGTCGTTACGGAGGATAGAAATTTTCGAAATGAAACTATTTTGACTCCAAAACTTCATAGTTGAGTATAATACATACATTATGGTGTGAAGGAAGATGACATTATCTGTATAGAGCTAATAAAATTAAGTTGAACAGTATTCGGTTTAGGTAAAACATATTTTTGAGTGAAAGTTCATAAATCGTTACGGAGATTTTGACAAGAACAAGTCCATTTGACTAAAAGAAACATATAACTTGATAGAAAACAGTTTTTTAGTTTGTAATGTCAATAAATTGTTTAGAAAAGCTAGCATTAAAGAGTTAAGTATTACTATGTATCAGCATTCAGATACTGGTTTGATATCAACCTCCGTAACAAAGATGGGGGTGGGGATTGATACAAGCATAAAAAATACATACAAGTGATTCAAAACATAAATCATAGGGTTTTTCCTGGAAAGCTGTATTATGAAACTAAAATATTATACAGCATAACATTTCATTAGTTTAAATTTATTACTAAATAAGTTGTGCAAACTACTTATTTGAATTATTTTTTAAACACTATATTAATTCAGACCTTAAATTTGGTATTTGCTTTCAATATATACAGAATAATACGTATAAATCAGTTTGCTATGGTGGTAAATGTAACCCATTTTACATGAGCCTGGATTTAAATCTTGTGTTTTTCTCTAATGCAATTTTTAAGATGACTTTATACAACACTAACCTCCGATACGTTCATACTTACCTTGTCTTACAAAAAATGCTAAAACTAGAAAACAACTAAAATGGTGTAAGTAAAAATTAAAAAAATGACAGACTAGATATAGACACAGAAGAAAACAACACTCTCTCTCTGCTCAGTTGAAATTTATTTTTTAACAGTGTCTACATTCGAATTGTACCCATTTTTTGGGAATGACTGAACACTACGTAGAATGTGCCAAATTGAATTGAAATTACCTTGTTATTGTAGATTTGATCGAGTGTATAAAACAAGGCATCACTCTTCACATCTAATCCTCTGTCAGAAGGTGTCAGTTCAGGATTATTATTATCCATGTAATAGAATCCCGTCCCAGCTTGGAAATTAGGATCGGGATGACTTCCCAACTTAGGTATCTTGTACACTATGAACCTTGAAATATATATAAAAAAAAATAAAAATTTGATGAATGCATATTCAATACCAGACAACCAGAGAGGCGAAATATACCAAAGGGATAAACTTATAAGCCAAACACGAACTGACAATGCCATGACAAAAAGCGAATATAAGACTAACAACTGTGTAAAAAACACAACATATACAACTCAAAACTGAGCAACACTAACCCTACCAGAAACTTGGATATTCTCCGTTTCTTCGCAAAGAGTAATCGGATCCTGCTCCAAATGTTGCACCCGTCGTTAACACGTTTATGCGTCTTTGTATTATACCGATATGTTGAGCTTGATTGTACATGTGATTTTAATGAAAGGTTACCAGACTATTCAGGTTTTTCTACACTTAGACATAGATTACCTCTAAGTAAGTCGTATACTATTTAGCAACACTTATAAGAATTTCGGTTTTGAATGCTTTTCCATTTCATATTCGTTGGCTTTCGAACACCTGATAATCTGGGCACAATTGCTGTAGATAATGAAAACGAAATACCTCTCGAGTACAAAATTATACACCTATAAGAAATATATGTAAATATATGTAAATATCTATAAATGGTTAGACTTAATCTATAGGTTGAAAATCATGATCTGTATTTTATGTATAGGAAAAGAAAAAAACTACACAAACAAACAAACAAACAAATTGATTTTGTCTATATTAGACACCCCAAAAGTGGATAAACAAGTTTACACAGAATGAGAACTGAAAATTTGCTATACATGCATATGTAAGATAATATTAAATTTTAAATGTTATCACGTGACTTAAGTCTTACCAATCTACTGGTTTATTAGTCTGCGATCTGCACTGCATACAGAAAACAGTATGAACAAACATACACAGAAACACAAACACAAACATCCTTCATTAAATGTACACTAAAGTCATCGATCAGAATACCATTATCACCTGACTTTAAAGTACATCATCCATTTTATACAGGAACTAATTCACATGTGATGTTTTAATATGACTTCCTCGTTTTTAGTCATTGACGAAATTACAAATAAATCATTTCCTTGTGTAAATGTGAAAAAGGTTTTTCACTCGTTAATAGTTATAGTCTGTACTTACCTCTTTCAAATTTTAAAGAGAAGAGTCTGTCGACTTAAGATAAGGGAAGTTTTCTCACTAATTAAATTTGAGCTGATACTAACTATTATTTTTCAAATCTCCAGGATACACTGAGCCAATGAAATCATCTCAAACGTCTCCTCCCCCTTTTATGGGAAAAATTGATTGATATATAGGGAATCACTGCATTATCAATGGAGCTTGCCCCCCTTAGGGTGACGTCCGTTTTGTTGTGTTGGATGTGTAAATACGCAGCCACGTTAGGCTTACAATTTATGTGCCACGCTTAATACTTTACCATTTTCGTAATTATAGGTGGGATGTTGTAAAGCACCATTTCTGCCCCTGTACAAAAAAAAACCCTCCTTTTCATAAGCGTATTTCGCGGTCTTCGCCATGCTCTACCAATTATGTAGTAAATAAATTTGTAGTTGTTTCGGTAGTCTTTTCTCGCCCGGAATATTCATGAAATATTTGCTTCTGGGCGTTAAGCAAACACCAATCAAAGTCGTTAAAAATGACGCAAAACAAAAGTGTCGGACAAAAAGCAAAAGAGTCTAACAAAAAGCAAAAGTGTCGCTAACAAAAAGCAACGGACAAAAAGCAAAATTATCGGACAAAAAACAAATAGCGTAAAAAAGCACCGTATCAGACGTGTTATAGGGGGAAACACCAAATATACCACTTTTGAATTAGTATACCGTTAAACACGTTATGTTTAATTTGTTTATAATAATAAGAGGTACCGAGATGAAACGGTGCATAAACTATCAAATTACGTTTTACACCTTTTTAAACTGAAATTGATAGTTATTTGTTATATTTTGAACCCTTAAAGTATTTAATGTATATATTCAAAAGATTGTTCTATTATTGTTTAAAACTATTAAAGAGGAGTTTTCAATCTGTCATTGTGTGTGTTCTAAATATTTTGAAAAATTAGGATTCACGAATATTCTAGTGTTTTGTTTCGTTTAAATAAGTTTTGTGTTTCGATTTGACGACAAACTTCATCTGGATTCAGTTTTATGTTTCAATAGACGAAATACTGAACTAAATCAGTTAATTTTTTGATTTATATTAGATTTTCAATTCGTCTAAAGGTCAAACAAGTACATTAAGTTTATTTTCATGCGCAGAAACCCCCATGATGATGGAACAATAATGTGTTTCGCCATGAGAGAAGGACTATTGGACTTACTGTTCTTCGAAGATTAAACAAACACAATGTTATAGTTAGGACCGATTTGTTTAAGAATCAATGTGATATAATTCGCTCAGAGTTCATGATATAAATGGATGAAACATTGGTTGAAGTTGGAGGACATGATAACGAGATATTCCTGGACCTTTCTAAAAGAGAAAGATTAGAGTATAAATGTTCTATTTGGTAAGATCCCTAATTAGACCTACTATAAACACGATTATATAAAAACGAAAGGAAGAGACTAGCAAATATTTTTATTGTTTCATGTAATTAACGAAACGAGTCTTGGCGAGATAATACTTGTTAAGAATTGTATCCGTTTGTTTGAGTAAATATATAATAACGACAATTTATTGGATAAAATGTGCATGTTTGTATGTCAAATATTATATATCCGCAGTATTCGTTTCACTTGCAGGGTAAAAACAAGAAAGTTTTTTTTTTATTTCACTAGGTATCAAATTGTTTGGAGTAATTACAATAAGTCTCAACAATTTGGCCTTAGGACTATCAACATAAAATCTTATTACATTGTAGTAAGGCAGACGAGATATTTCTGCGTATACACTTTTGTATTTTTGTTTTAAAAAATAGCCTTACTTTAAAAAAAATTTGAACATTTTGTTTATTTTCAGTCGATTAATTTTGAATCAACCACAGCAATGTTGTAACGGACATTTATATTGCTTGTCATGCGTCAAAGAATGGACTAAACGAGGAAACAAAACATGCCCTACCTGTGGAGCACAGGCTACGTACAGTGATAATACTGATTTGAGAAACATAATAGAGAGCAAATATGTACGATGCGAGTCTTCTATGTGTGCATGGAAAGGTAGACTTGAAAGGCTAAAGCATCATGTTGCCGATTCCCACCATTCGTCAGAATCAAGCGTTAGTACCGAGAGAGACTCGTTTTCAACGGACGATCTAATAGAGTATCACAAAGTAGCTAACGAAGTTCACAAAATACATCACTTGAAAAAGGAGGTTGTCCAACGAAGGATAAAGAAAATGGAGAAGATTAAGAGACAAAATGTGTTAGATAGACAAAGCGCACAAACGTTACCCCCGTTAACATGTTTAGAATCCAACACTTCTCGTTCCGACTATTACCGACCACTTACGGATATTAACGACAGAAAAATGGACAAATTGCCTGTGATTGCATTGCAACAGGAACATCATAACAGAGGCAGCTTCTATCAAAAACTGGAAGATATTGAAAATGTAAAGCAGAAAAAAAGGTCAGAATTATTATTATTATATATTATGATTAGATACAATCGGGTATTAGAAAAAAATACTTTTAAATCATTCGCTGAACTTACAAAATATAAAAAAGAAGATGTGGTCCGATTGCCAATGAAACAACTCTCCGCAAAATACCAAATGACACCGAAGTTAACAATTGTAGTCACCGTGAGGCCTTCAACATTGGGCAAAGTCCATATCGCATATTCAGCTATAAAAGGCCCCGAAAGGACAAATGTAAAACAATTCAAACGAGAAAACTAACGGCATTAGTTATGTACATAAAATTAACGAAAAACAAACATGTCATACATCAAAGTATTTTTCTTCTTTTTGTTTGGGGGTCTTGATTGGGGTCTCTCATGACTTTATTTTGAATTGTTTTCGACCTCTTTCTCTTTTCATTTTTTTCATTTTGCTTATAATTCTCTATTCTTTATATTTGATCACCTCGTTTTTCTCTATGCGACATTTCAATATTTTGCAATGTTTTAAGCCTTTTTCTGATCACCTCATTTTTCTCTGTTCGAAATTTCTTTATTTTTCTCTATTCTTTTCTTTTTTTCCCATTTATTCAGCACATTTTGCCCATTATTCTCGTTGCTGTAAATCCAATCCAGATTGTTTTGAATGTTACAATTGTTCAAATGGTATTCCTTTGAGT
This sequence comes from Mytilus edulis, assembly GCF_963676685.1. Classification (NCBI taxonomy): domain Eukaryota; kingdom Metazoa; phylum Mollusca; class Bivalvia; order Mytilida; family Mytilidae; genus Mytilus; species Mytilus edulis. The sequence continues at coordinate 64,839,226 of NC_092354.1, read as the reverse complement.
GATTATATCACTGGAATATAGATTTTCTCAGACGATTGGCATTACTTGTTCCGTGCATAACGTTCAGGGTAGCAAATGACAAAAGACAGTCTACAACACACAACATGTACAACTAAAGACTGAACGACACGAACCACATACACGAAAAATAAATCCTGCTCCACATGTGACATTCGTTGTCTTACTTTTATAAATAAAGTCTCTATCTCAGAGTCATGATTTTTTTCTATAAGTTGTTATTGGCGTTGTACTAACGGTCAATTACTGGGCACTCATAGATTTGTACTTAGCGTAGTTTCTCTTGTGGGGATGTACCCTGTACCCTGCCACGTCCGGTCTGTGTTTTTGTAAGACGAATTTCTACTTTGTAGTCATCTGATGACTTAAGTTTTTTTCAACTGACTTTTATAGTCTGTTTTCCTGTTGTTCTGTCACACCACTGTCCCAGGTCCGGTGGCCGTCAGACTAGTATAACACCGCGACATTCTTTATGTGCTTTTCCCAAGTCAGTAGGTCCGAGACCACAATTGTCAAATATAGTCCAAAGTGTTGACAGTGGGCTACTTGCCATTAATTTTGATACCCTTTCCAAATTTTATTTCTCCATGCCTCAAATTGCAAGTAGGGGGGGGGGGGGTGTTGAAATTACACTGTAAAAAAATTTGGGTCCAGAAATTTAAAGGAAAGTAGTGATTTGGTCCAGCTGAAAAAGGTTTACAAATAGCATTTCGAAAGATTTCAAGACGCCCTAAACATAAAATTGTTCATATTTTGAGTTAGATCCGATGAAGTTTTCTATAATTTTTATATAATTTGTCCAAAAAGTAGTACAACACACTGTTAAAGTTTCTTTGAGAAAGCGCAGGTGTGATTTTTTTATTTTCATCTATGTTCTAAAAGAAATGCACTATGAAATAATTGTGGTCTCGGACCAGAAGCCTGTATTTCAATGGTTGTCGTTTGTTGATATATATCATATTTGTTTTTTCGTTCATTATTTTGTACATAGATCAGGTCGTTAGTTTTCTCCTTTCAATTGGTTTACATTTGTCATTTGGGCGCATTTTATAACTGACGATGTGTTATGGGTTTTGCACATTGTTGAATGTCGTACGTTGACCTAAATTTGTTTTAATTTCTATGTCACCTGGTCTCTTGTGAAGAGTTGTCTCATAGGCCATCATACTACTTCATCGGTTATCACATAGTGAATCGACTGGAAATATGTACTGTTGATTGGCTAGAGATTAAGTGCATATAGAGGAACTCGGCAAAAGTTCCCTTAACGTTTTGCGACATTCACACAAAACTTTCAGATAAAAGTATTTAAATTGTGTATACTCCTATACATAAAGATATACTGTAACTAATAATCAAACAACCTTATATTACACATTTCAGGGAAATTACACGAAAAAAACTGGAACAAATCGAAAGTCGAAAAGTGGCAGAAAGGCACAGTTTATATAGAAAAATTCATGATATTGAACAAAAACAACAGGAAAATAGATATAATTCTGAACAAAGAATTTTGCAAATAGAGAGAAAAATGAGGGAGGAAAAGGATGCCTTTCAAAGAAAACTTTCCGCAAAAGAAAGGAAAAACAAAGACGGACACGCAACATGGCAAAGACATATAAGTGTAATCAAGGTCAAAATGAAAAATGACAAAATGACCCCTCATAATATGAAAAGTACTATCAAACCTTAATAAAACATTGTGTATAGAGCGAATTATCGCCCTTTAACTACGGTCTAGTGGTGAATATCTCTGATGAATAAAATAAAAAAAAAAACTACGTTTTAAAAAAGAAAAATTGTTTTACGGATGAATCTGTCCTCAGAAAATGTCATGGTTCTTCGATATTGTATGTAATGCAATATCAAATTATTTTCAATTATTATTTATAACAAATTAAATAATGACGTAAGGTATTGACTTCTTCTTTGCGTTTTCAATTTTAGATACATTGCCGATTATCGACTAAATTATTTTTCGTTTTATGTTCAGCAGCAAATAGTTCATACATACTTTGGACGGGAATTCAATCGTTAACAATCAATCTTGATTTCTACAAACTGGGTCACCCGAAATGAGGGTTAGGGAATTGCTTTTGAAATACAAGAGTATCGATATTTTAGTTAGAGTCGGCATTTTGCCCTGTGTAAGGTCATCTGTGAGTTCATCAAAGTGTGTGTTACATTTGTACAACGGTTCTCTCTCTCTATATGTATATGTTGTTTTGAATTGTGAAAAACTCTCTATACGAAGAAATCTGACCAATAGAGCTTTGTAGGTACATTTTTATTGTTATATTGCTAATGTTTGAAGGCCTCCCTTTCCCAGGCACCACATAGTTTTTAATCCAAATTAAAACAAAATCATGCTTTAATTAGATAGTAGACTAAATTCATTAAATTATATTGATGTCAATATTCAGGAATACAGATTTAATAAAGATACAATTCTATCATGTCTATAGGCTGCCGCAAAACAGTGTTCTGTAAATACCATATATATAAAAAGCACTACATCCGAGACCAAATGATATATAAGAATAGGAACTATAGGTCACCGTAACCTTTTTTGGTGGCTTCTCATCTTGCTCGATATTCTTTGCGAAAAATTATCTTTTCGATTTATTTTTGAATGAATTCTCGTCCATAATCGTGTAATACTTGCCAGTTGCCATCATGCAACTCTTGGTCTCTTGCAAAGCTGAATAGAATGGTAACATAAACAAAAGCGAAATGCTAAAAAAATAAAAAGGTGACGGATGTACTTTTGAAGTCAATTATAAGACTTAGTGCTTTTTTGTTTAAAAGCTACTTTCTACAAATACAAAATATTTAGTTTCAAATTGCTTTAATTGCAGAAAACATCTGTGTTTTTTAATTTTACTATAATTGTCTTTTTGACTAAGGAAAGTTATTGGTTTTTGTAATTATACCCTATTTTTGAAAGATCGATACTGTAATTCATTATTCATGCATTTCAATTATACATGGAATTATGTTGCTTATGTTTCTAAACGTATGACAAAATTTAATTACTCTAGTTTTGTGTTGTATATTTTCACTATCAACAAATCTAATCAAAGACTATATAGACATGGACTTGATTTAAGACGTAAGTACCTGTTATTTATGATGAAACTATATTTTTTTCTACTTGTGTCCCGAGTTTAATTTTTATTCTTCTTTGTTGGTATTGTTTTAGATGATCAAAATTCATAAACTTAATATTTAATTCAGAATGCATTCGAATTAAAAATTTGAAAGGAGTAGGTCCGGTAAGGGCCGATTTTGGCCTCAAATTTCAGGTTCATCTAACGAATGTTTTTGGATACTTTTTAAACACTTAAGTGTCTATTTCAATTAATTCGAATAGTTTATGTGAAAGATTTTAACTGATTTAGTCATTAAAAAATGGGTCTGATTCAAGCTTAAATATGAAAAATCTATCAAATATGCCAAAAAACGTCACTTTTCAGATGATTTTTTGCCAAAAATGAAAGTGGCCGCATCCGTGTTCATCCTCAACCTTTGTATATGTTTTGTATTATCATCAACTACAAATTACATTTCAATATTATGGATGAACACGAATGCGGTCACTTTCATCTTAGACGGAAACCGTCTAAAAATTAACCAAAATGCTTAAATTTTGAAGATTTCAGTAATTTAGCATGACTTAATGATGCTAGTACGCGATATGTGTGCATTGTATTGTCAAAAACAGCTCATATTTATGTAGCAGAAGCATTTTACTTTCCAAAATATAGCTTAAAGATTACATTTTCACAATTTTGTAAAACTCCTATATTTTGGGGCCAAAAAGGGGTCTTACTGAACCTACTCCTTTATCAAATGTGTTTTGGAATAAAGAAAACACACTTTGAACAATCTCTTTCTTTTGAAATCTGGTACGATACAAGTTATTCGGCTACCTATATAACATGTTATATACTGTTGGCTTTCTGCCCAGTGGCAAATATTTCATGTATATTTAGGAAATCTTGAGGTAGACACGTGTATAGTATGTTAAAAAGTGTAGATACAATCCCCCCCCCCCCGTAAACAACAAATAACATCAGGCAAATTGATTTGAAAACAAACCATACAGACAATACAGAAAACTTATTGCCTTGTTAAATAAAACGAATCCTATCTTAAAGAATGTATCGAAGTTATTAACAAGTAACTTTTTATTTTCCAGAGAATACACATTATATTAACCGAATAATATGAAAGTCAATATGTAAACAAAATGGGCGATCAAAGAGAAACAAGAAACGTGGAAAAAGGAAAGAAAGAAAAAGTACGTGACAAGGAAGATTTAATCGACGATATTACAAACCAATATAATAGAACTAATTCAACAAAAGCGAGTGAAGAGGAGCATACATCTGGACACCAACAAGAAAGACGAAATAACGAAAATACCAATGAGGGAAATGAGGAGTTGATGGATAACGTAAATGGAAAGAAAAATCAAGACAGAAACAATTTTGTAGATAGTGGCTCTGCCAAAGCAGTTCATCAAATGGCGGGAAGAAACGACGAAAATGTGAAAGTCAAAGATGAAGAAATTAAGGAATACATAAACGAGAAAGATAATCCAGACGGAAAGGAATCGATATATAGTAGCTCTGTAGTAGCAGCCTATGACGAACAAGAGAAAGACCCAAGTAATGAACGGAGCAAACTCATAAAAAGTCAACTTACAGAGACAAAGGAAATTATTCCTTCAAAACATGATGATCTAGAAAATACTGACACTGATAATACAATATTGTTGCCTTACACTTGGAAGCATGAACCATTTGAAAAAGAACCTAGTCGGACAGTGGGGACCATACGTAATCTTGAACCAATCACGACTCATATCCGAATGGAAGAAATTCAATGGCAGAGGCTATTAGAACGGAAGTTGACAAGAAAAAATGACGAAAGGGAACTAGAACAAAGTTATAGGGACGAAATTCAAACACAGATTAGAAAAATAGAGAAAAAGAAAAAGACTGATAATCTAATGCTTAAAAGAAGAATGGTTGAATTTGAGAAAAGACGAAGAGCTAACAATTTTGCTTTTTGTCGAATGCTACAAAGAAAGGATAAAGAATTCCAAATGGAAAATGATGCTTTACAACAAAGAATTCTTGAAATCGAGAAACAAAAACAGAAGAACGTTGAAAAATTGAAAAACAGAGTTAGTCACCTTGAACAGACGAAACAACGAGAACAGGAAGCATTTCTTCATCGCATGCAAGAGTTGGAACACAAAAGAGAAGAGGAGTTTGAAGCGTCACAGAAACGTTTTCAAGAAATTGAAAAACGCAAATATAACGAAAGAAGAGCATGGCTTTTACATGTTCAAAAGATAGAAGGACTAAAGAAGGAAGTTTTCAAGAGATCCGTCCAATGCTTAGACGGTGAAACCAGAACATCAGATACATTTGAACAGTCACGTGACCAAGAAGTATCACATCATCAAAACATCGTTAAGAATGTGAAGGACCAAGCAAGAGTCATGGAAACTGTTAGTAATCGAAACATACCACGTGCCACTGCCTTAACGCTTCCTAAAATACCAAAACGAGGTCTGATAGGTAAGGTTAAAACGGATGGAGCAAAATCAAGAAAGAGAAAGGAAAAGGATTATGGTAATTTAAGTGTTACAGCAACTGAGAAGTCTTTACATAGTGGAAGTATACAAGATAATTCAGAAGATATACGACAAAATGTTACAGTATCAAATTAAACTGAACTTACGTTTCTAGACCCTAGAGATTATCGTTAAACATTTTATACGTACATATAGTAATTACCAATAAACAAATTATGATGATTTGATGCATTTTTTTATGTACCCCTCATATCTTTTGATTTATATCAATGTTTGTTAGAGGAATGTAATTTTTATAATTAAACTATAATATACAATTAAGCCTGGCAAATGATATTTTATCGTGTGTTTTTCTATTTTGTGATGTAATGCTATTGTTTCTGAAAAAGGGAAAAGGTTTGGTACCATTCAAACGTTAAATCCAGCTGCAAATGTTTGCACCTGTCCTAAGTCAGGAATCTGATGTACAGTAGTTGTCGTTTGTTTATGTAATTTATACGTGTTTTTCGTTTCTCGTATTTTTTATATAGATTAGACCGTTGGTTTTCTCGTTTGAATGGTTTTACACTTGTAATTTTGGGGCCCTTTATAGCTTGTTGTTAGGGGTGAGCCAAGGATCTCGTGTTGAAGACCGTACATTGACCTATAATGGTTTACTTTTATAAATTGTTATTTGGATGGAGAGTTGTCTCATTGGCACTCACACCATATCTTCCTGTATCTAATAACAGAGTTTTCAGACATATATTGTCTCAATTAAGTCTTTTACCCTCTCTGATGGACATAGACGAAAAGGAGCAATACAAGAGCTGTAGGATTAACGTTAAGGGATGGCAACCACAATAAGACTTTTTTACGATAATACGTACATGTATCTATAATTAGTAAACTGTATTGAAAGCTGGGTAGTATACAACATATCATCATTAAATTAGTTGTATTCTGGTTTATGTTATTTATACTTAATTTTTTCGTGAAACGTTTAGTTAATGTTGTGTGTCATTTTTTCATTAATTTGGTCATTGTGTCTATTGAAAAGGATTTCCTCACTTGGTATCTTCTATCTTTTTTACATTGAGCAAAAAATAATTTTATTATTGTTTAACTTAATATGCATTATATACAATGATATTAAAGATGTACCGCATATGATCATATAGAGTTTATCACTAGTTTGTCAATACTGAAGTTGTGAGTTCGAATCTGGCACATTGCAGTTGTGTTCGACTCCAATTCTTAATTTGCTGGGATTGTGAATTTTCCTACCGACGTTTGTTGGATATCTCCGGGTACTCCGGCTTCCTCCACCATTAAAAAAAATAACCTCCACAAAATAGCACGGGGTTAACTGGGTCCTAGTCTCCAGCGGCTCTTTTGTCGTGTCCTGTAAAGAAGTGGTCTTTGACACCAATCAATCTATCCTAATTTTCTAACAGACATTCATACCAATTTTAATAAACTATAATATATTCTTGTGTGGAATTTGAAGAAGAACAAATAGGTAGTTTAACCATGTTGACCCATTTGTGTTACTATTGAACATATCGAGGCCAAGGAATCAAACATTTGGCAAAAAAAATATATGCAAACACAGTTCAGTAAAAGGTTATTACTAGTTATGTGTAGAATAATATATTTTATATATAGTCAAAGATACATATGCAAAACTTATCATCTTTTCTAGACTTAGATGAGGTGGAGCTAGATATATGCCACAGTCACGTGTCTTTTGTGTATTTTCACTTCTAGTTGTGTCTTTTGGTTTTTGTTTATTTAACACCCAAACTGAAAAAGCCAAAATTTGTTTTCAAATACAAGTGTGCGTTAACTAAATTTTTAATAGGCACCAGGCTTCAATTATTTTCAACCAGTCTACAAATGACCAGTGGCTCTCAAATAAAATGATTGAAAAAGGCAAAATATGCGAAGCTGAAAAAGCATTGTTTATTGCGTCTGTCATACATGTGAAAGGTTTAGTGCTCGAAAACTAGGTTCAATCCACTATTTTCTACATTTGAGAATGCCTGTACCAAGTCAGAAATATGACAGTTGTTGTCCATTCGTTTGATATGTTTTATCATTTGATTTTGTCATTGATGAGGGACTTTCCGTTTTGAATTTTCAGCGGGGTTCTGTAGTTTTGATTTTTTACTTTTTAGCAAAAAATTCGAAAGTTGCAGATATCATTTCGGAAACAAAAGCATATATTCCTTTATATCGACAAGGTTGGAATTAAACATACAACAACAATGTGGACCTTCAAAAGTAGAGATTATGTATTTTTTGCATAATACACGTATTTACTGTCTCTGCTCTAACGCCATCGTGCTACTCAATAAATAGAAAACCTTCAGACCAAATAAACCGACCCTTAGATAGTAAAATTACCGAAACACTAGTGATTTTTTTTTTAACCGCAGATAGTTGTGGTGCAACAGTAGACGGGCTGAAGTAGTTTAATTGCAAAAAATATGTTTATCACGATACACATTATTATAGAATAAAGGTTAGCTGGGATCTACGATATTGATAGTAACATACTAAATATTTCAAATCTGTCCGGGACCATCTTTTCTTTAAGGAGTTGGAGACTTAATATGATATACCGAAATAATGTTATGAATAAAGAAATACAGACCTAAATTCATTTAAATGATGCTGATCATGATACCGAAGCACGGGCTTGTTGGCAGGCGTTTTTGTTTAATTAGTGTTTTATCGTCCTCAATTATTGGTACTGACCAACTGGAAGCGAAAAACGTTCGATACGATTTCCATGAACACGAAACATTTCTTCAGAAGAACTCCTACAAGTTATAATGGAAACTTCAACTTTGGATAGCCGAAAATATACATCACGTGTCTGGACAGCATAACATAATTCAAACAAGATAAGCAGTCACGGTAAATGTTTTGTCGTGTTTTTTTTTCCTAATACACTTAATTTTTTAATCTAATTTTTTGGTTTTCTTGGTCATACTTCAGAAATAAATTATGAATTATGTTATGTTAAAAGTGTCGTAAAGAAATATAATAAATTAAATAAACGTACTTATATTGAAGGGTTATAGGGAAAGCTCTTCACTTAAGTTGATAAAACGTGGCATTGAAGTTCAAGATACTAAACATTTGATAAATATCTTTCCTTTTTTGGCAACAATATAAACATATATTGCGACTGGTGAAATGTATAAATAAATTATATAACGTCTTGCATTATACGTCTAGTTTTAATTAGTTGGTACAAATCATGTATATTTTCAAAACCATGCAACTATAAAATTTACAATCAAATAAAATCATAGAAATTTTTTAAGACTTAATTATATTTGTCAAATAAAATTGAGAATGGTAATGGGGAATGTGTCAAAGAAACAACAACCAGACCAAAGAGCCGACAACAGCCAAAGGCCACCAATGGGTCTTCAATGCTTCAAATATACTTGATGATTTTAACTTCAGGTGCAAATATTGTACGAAATATGATTATGTATCCCTCGCAAATAAAGGCAACAGTAGTATACTACTGTTCAAAATTCATAAATCGATTAAGAATACAGGACATTTTAAGAAAAAATGGTGGTAAAACTGCATTACCGACCATAGGTTTGACGTGGCGACTATGCAACCACATTTACACTTTAATCTTTTGACATTGTTCTATATTTTGTATTTATTTTTCCCATCATTATTTGTTCTTTATATTTTAGCAACTTATAATTCTCTATATTCTGTCATTTATTTTGCCATTTATTCTTTACTTTTTTCCCAATATTTTTGTTTCTGTAAACCCCCTCTGGACCCTCATACATATGAATTTATGGAGCCAAATCACTCTCAATTATGAAGTCTCATATTGACGTTAAAGCTAATAAAGGTAACCGTCTGATTTAAATATTTCATAAAAAATATTCTGCAGCAGACTATTTACTCATGATTGCATAAAGGCAAGATTATTTGTTTGTCTTAATTAATACAAACATCAATATGTCGACATTATATGACAGTCATAAACACAGTTATTATAAAATTAAGTGTATAGTTACCAATAATCTTCTATTTTACGAACAAAACAAAATCATTTCAAAGATAATGATAGCTGTATTTGAAAATACTGCAATGTAAGCTCGAATATTTATGTATTATTAACAATTTTTAAACAACATATTTTAAATATTGTCCCAATTATTTTAATTTAAAGTTTCGTTTGGTGTTTAGGGTGAGTAAGCATTTATGTTCAACCATTGTTTAAATTAGTTTTGTTTACAAGATGGCGGACAATAATACTATATGCATAATAACATGCAATTATTATCATACGGGGGAAAATTATGAACTTGTGGAAATATGGTAAGACAAAAATATTTTATTGATTTGAAAGATGTATTAAGATATTTTTCCAATATTAAACTATATCACTTGGTTTAACATGAAAATATAATTGTTTACAGTGTTTAAATGTTGAAATATCGAATGAAAAAAAATGTAAACAAATAAAATTCGCTTATTTTTTTTTAAAGCTTATAAATGCAAGAATTAAGATATACACAAATTGCGCATATTCAAAGCTGCTATGCTCATACTATATCTATATGAACATGAAACCATGAATATGTGTTAATATTGTATAGAAATATAATATTTACCACAGAAAGTAACCAAAAGTCAGCGTGCAATAAATCTTCAAAATGCATGACGTCATCAACGACAAAATCTTAGTTTAAAACAAATTTTACTTTAAAATATTATATTGCTATACAATAAAAGGATTATTGCATGAATATTGGGGAATGTTGTCCCTCGTAGAACATATATATTGCAGTCGCAAGCTCGTGCAATATAAAATTTTACTCCGGACAATATTCCCCAATATTTATGCAATAACCCTATAGTATAGAATGTAAAATAATTAGAATCTATCTTGACATGATTCTTGCTTCATATTAAGCCAGAATGTTTGTTTCAAATATGAAATCTGTTTGCAGCGTGTTATTGCTTAGCAATAAATTTCACACGATATCCCTCCCCGGCCTAAAAAACAAAAACAAACAAAATCCCTCAAATACTGTCTTTATGTTGAAAGACATATTTTTAATGAATATCATAGAAATAATAAAAGAGCCAACAAAATTATAAAGTACTGTTGATTTTGTGAAACTTTGAACTAAAATGTTTTTTTTTTAATGAACTTTAAAAACAATTTAGATTCAAATTAAGGACAACCAAACACCACTATTTTCTAAGGGTCTATATGGGATTAAAAGAATAATGGTTATGGTCAAACAGTGCAGATTAAAGGACAAACACAGATTAAATAATAGAGAAAAATGGCGAAAAGCTAACTAACAGTAATAGAGTGCTAATAGAAGAGGACTTTAGAATATTGGGCAAAATAATTATAAAACAAATGTAGAAGAAAGATCTAAAAAAAAAAAAAGAACAAATAAAGAAATGAGAGTTCTGACCAGGTCCCTAACATATCCACTGTCCTATATATTTTTAAATGATGTCAAAGAGGATGAGATGCATGTCTTAAAAAACATATAGACATTAAAAAATTGAAACAACACGTTTCATAATTTCATGCGTCTGAAGTGTTTTTAACAAAATAAAAAAAGGTACTTGATCTTATTTGGTTAAATATTCATTATTATTTAAATAAATATAACGTTTAAATACACAATTAGTCAGATCAAATGATTTTAAAAAGCTATGTAAATAAGGTCAATGCATTCCTGCAGCAAACAAATTTAGACCACACATTTAATATATGACATGTTTCACAACTTATTCAGCTTTTTGTGTTAGATACCTTTCTTGATTCGGATCTGTTAGTTAGAAATACATTTTTTTTTATAATTTAATTTTGAATATTACGCGTCTTCTGATCGGCTGACGTTGTTTTGTGTATCAGCTCATAGACATCATTTTGTCATGTGACCTCGACGTTGTCATCGTTTTTTCATGATTTACTCCGGTTTAAAATGGAATTTAGAATTAAATAAAAAGAAATGACTGTAACATTTGTTCTGTCTATTCTAAATAACATAAAAAATGTGGTGCACAATTGAAAATAACCTGCTACGCGTGTTATTCAGTGTGTACCACATTTTTGATGTTATTTCTAATAATATTACAGGCATTTATTAGATAATGTTTTCTTTTCAACAGATAAACACACCAAATGCATACCAGTCGTTATGACAAGGAAATGGACTTGATAGAAAAGTTGCCATGGGTAATGCTGTTGACATTTTGTACCGTAAGAAAATTGAAGAGCGAAAAAAACAGACGGAGAAGGAACGACAAATTTATCAAGCGTGTATAGCCTGGAATATCAGACAAGAGGAACTACATAAAAGAGAAATTACTGAAAGAAAAGAAAAAGCTTGGAAAGAGCAAGAGAAGGAGAGGATGAAAAAAGACGAAGAACTGATGGAAATGTTTGTTCAAAATATCGAAAAAGAGAAAATATCAAACAAGAAAAAATTGAAGTTAAGAGAACGAAAAATTGAGGGAAGGAAAAGACTGAGTTCTTCTCTTTCTAATAGGAGCACTAGACATATGGAAGAACACATTAAAAAGGAATCAAAGATAATTGCCAAAAACATAGAGAATATCGAAAAAAGAGCAGAAAAGTCAAGAGAGGAGACGAGAACGCGAATAAAAACAATAGAAAAGAAACACGCGGAGGACCGGAAGTTGTTTATGCGCAGAGTTACAACTGCTGAACAGGAAAGAAATAAAGATATTGTAAAAGCTGAACGCAGAATATCATACATTGAGAAAAAGATTGTACAGGAGCGTATGATTTGGCAGCATAAACTTATGGCTGCGAGACGTATTGAAAGTGGGAAGAAAGTATCTAGTAGAAAACTTTGGGAAATTGGACGAAAGACAGTTGAGAAGAAAAAACAGTCGCTTGAAAAGTCAAAACAAGGCGACGGCAATAAAGTTTATAAATCTCAACAAAAATTTGAGGTAGACTGGGAAAACAAGGATTATCCAAGTGGAAGAGATAAATTGCATAAAAACCTGACCAAAAAGGCAATAAATAATCCCGTTGTAAAGACGACATTATCAACTGTAAACGAAGAAGATCCTATTTTACTAGACGTAGGCAAAAAGAAAATTACCCCTAGAATAATCACAAAACAACGTATTACTGAAAACGTAGTAAAACAAAATATTATGCGACGTTCTAACTCCGAACAGTTTCAACGTTTTTATGTTCCTCAAAAGAATAGTTATGCTTTAAAACAAACTACTCAAAACACATGTAGAAAAACAGATACGGATGTCGGTATAAAATATCGTCTGAACAAAGCCGAAAGCGTAACAAACGGTGCGGAGTTTAGTCAAACACAACAAGATAGAGAAAAACCAAGAAAGAAAATTAGTAATAATGACAACAATCTTCGTAGAGATAACAGACAAAATAATCCTTACGATCCAAACATTTCCAATAAGCAAACAAAGAATTCGGATGGAGACTTTGAACAGAAATCACAAGCAACAAAACCTGAGGATATTGCAGAAACACCAACGAAAATTAACGAAAAAGCAATTCAAAAATACAATCATGCCGCCCGCGCAGGTAATTCAGATCGTAAGGACACATCAAAACCTGGACAAATCAAACCAACTCTAACTCAAACACTAAAGGGTAATTTCAGCTCAATAAACCGTTTACAAGAAAAGAAACAAATAATCACATTATCTGATCGGCTGATTCCAAAAAGTCTTGAACTCGGACAACCGGAAGTTGAAGAAATTATGGGCATCAAGCCCCTCGCAATAGTGAAAGATAATATAACAAATAAAACTGTCCATTTCGAAAACAAATCTCCAGAGAGCAAAAATTCAACAATGAAAGACATAGAACCAAAGAGTGAAAAAAATAACGAGGAGCCTGTAAATGCAAAATTTGACAATCCATATTCAAAAATGACGGAAGGTCAAATTTCAAAGAATAAGGATAAGAAAGAACGTTACGAGTTTCTATTTTCTACAATTCAAAAGCCGAAAAGGATAGGAAACGATGAAAGCGAGAGTAAAAACAAGGAGAAAACAGATAAAGAGTCAACGAATCATTCTGTACCGAACCTCCCAACTACTAAACAGGTACTTCTTGTAGACAAAACTCAAGTCAAACCACCAGAGATGAGGACAGGGGCAGTAAATACAAAAGTGTCACTAAAAACTAAGATTAAAGAACTTGAAAATAATACTAAAACAAAACATCACTTTGGAAAAATGGCTGAAATAGAAGAAGGTTTTCGAAATCTTAAAACACAAGAGGATCCAAAAAGAACCACTGTAGAAAATATAACGGGAGTTTCGTTGAAAAATAACGAAATCGAGAATGTCAAACGTTCCATCATCGAAAACAGTCGTGAAGGGCGACAAAAACTAACTGTTCCAATAAAACCAAGAGCAAAACTCTCTGTAAATAGTTATCCCAGTATGCTTTTAGTGGACCAGAGAATATCAGAGGTACAACGAAGAATAGATAAAATGATGATGACTAGCAGTACAGACATATCAGTAGCATGATTTATTCAAGTTTTTTTTTCATTCTGATTTCAGTTTTAAATTGTCTTTTTACCTTTATTTTCTCACGTTTCGCTAGAGGAATAGCCGTATTAGATTGATATAATATATAAACTTATAGTTTTAAAATAAGTTGCATTCTACTTAGTTGTCAAGGGAATACAGTTTTTTTTCATAAGATTTTCTATATAACTTCATTCAAATTACCGTATGTATCAGCACTGTATTAAAACTTCGATTTTAATTCCATCTAATTACGTTGATAATAACATATTGTGGATGCACAGAATTAAGAACAATTTTATTATTCTCATGGGATTTTGTCTGATGCTTGGTCCGTTTCTGTGTGTGTTACATTGTAGTGTTGTGTCGTTGTTCTCCTCTTATATTTAACGAGTTTCCCTCAGTTTTAGTTTGTTACCCCGATTGTGTTTTTTGTCCATGGATTTATGAGTTTGAACAGCGGTATACTACTGTTGCCTTTATTTATCACTTTTCAACAATGGGTCAGTACCACTGTTGGTGGACTGCTTTTCCTGACACTAAGATTCCAACGTTCTCAGACAAAGTTATGTTGAAAAGGTTACTCCTTTTCTGTACTTTTTAAAAACCCTTCAAAAAATCTTCATCAAGCATTTAGCTAATTGTTTTTGTAATGAAGTTCTTCAAGTAATTATACAACTTAGTATTTCAATTTTTTGGATTCGAATTATTTAATTTAAATGGTCAACATTTAAATATTAAAGTATTTACTTACTAACTTAATTTAAAAAATCAAAACTAGTAACAATAAAAATATTAAAATCCTCTAAATTACAATTATATGGATACATTGTTAAATATTTAGTTTTTAAGATCTTTAAATTCGCAATTTATTTATTTGTTTTCCATTGAACACCACTGGTTAGTCTCGAAGGGACGAACATGGCGCTCGAAACATGAAATATAAGCCAAGAATTTTGATGAGATTTTTTGCGTATTTCGAAAGAAAAAAAGAGAATAATCCATTGTAACTGTTATTAAAAAAACATTGCAAAAGCTTATTGATGAGTTGTTTTGCAGGTTTTGCAGTATTTCTTTTTAAGAAACTGACACTATACCTCTGATTATCTAATAATGCACAAAATGAACCAATTTTCTAACATAAAATTATGTATTAACAACTCCTATGAAAGAGCAAATCAGATGTCAACGATCTAAATATCAATTGAGTCCATATAAAAAACTAGATCAATGACAGTACTTTAAGGTTTTTAAATATAAGAAAATGCAGAATATAGAGAAGTGCCATTTTCTTGAAACATTACAGGGTACCAATATTAGCGGTGCCCATTGCCAAAATTAATTACTTAAAAATCCAAAACCTTGTTCATATGAAGAACACTTTAGCCACATTTGGTAATGGAATTAAAGCTATGCATGATAAAGATAACTCCTAAATCTATTTGTTTGTTTGTTTAAAGATTTTATGTCCAACACAATCGATGTTTCATAAAGGCTACTACGAGGACACACAGTCCATCAGCATTGGTATCGACCAAGTAGTTTTAATAGCATTTATAATGGTACCAATGTTATCTCACCAGATTTGCATTTTGACAAGTGTGTCTCTGAAGTGATGCCTAGGACAAAATCGTAATCACAACAATAATACACACGTTGATGAGCAGATGAAACCTATCACACAAAGAAAAATCAACCCGAATACGAAACTAGTTTAACTTCGCCCCTGGTATGTGCCTAGTCTGTAGTCTTGATAATAATGCGTTTTAATTAAAAGCAATTCTCTGTAACCACCAACCATTTTATATAGGAAGTCCGGCACACATGGTCACCGATTTTCATGAAACTTAGTCAAAACATGTGATCATGTAATTAAGTAAGAAAATGACCACCAAAATTTTGCTAGGTCATGGCAACCAAGTGAATAAGATTTCCCGCCATTTTTTAGGAATTTATCATCGATAAAAAACAACAACTTTCAGTCATTCGTAATCAAAACCAGGTTTTCTGTAATGATATTTATAAATATTTTTCAGTAACTTGAAACTCAACAAACAAAAAGCAATGTCATATATACGAAATATTTTGGCTCGAAATATTTTGGCTGAATATTGTCACAACCGCAGAAGCAAAGGTCATTTTTCAATATAGTTCAAAAGACAAATTTTACACATTTTGTATGAACAAAAAAGAAATGTTTGCATCCACCTCCATTAAACCTGTGGTTATGAATGAAAAGTATTAATGTTTTTAATAAGAAAAAAAAATGTCTGGGAAATTGGGTTCTAGGATGGTTGCTATGGAAACAAATATGTGTTATTTTTGCCTTTTTACCTCTAAAATGTGGCCATGTTATTAAAATAATCATCAAAAAGTACTAATTATTGAATGATTATGATGTGCAAACTTTTGGCAATTAAATTACCATAAATTTGTCCAAAGGTCAAAGGTCATTGATGACCTTGACTTTTGACCTTGTGTATATTAATTGAATTTCGAACGAAAATGTAATAGAAAGAGGCATACTATATATGGAGAAAATATTCAGGCGTTTACGACACTTTTTATTAAATTATGAAAAATAAAGAGTCAAGGTCATATCAAAATTGCTTGGCAACCACCCTTATTTTATAAAAATAGTACCTAGCAACACCATACATGATTTCATTCAGGACTATATAAACTATTAAATAGACCTTACATAAAAAGTCTAGGGCTGTCTTCACATGAGTTGTGAACAATCATTCATTTAAAGTGTTGCCTAGCAACAATTTATTTATATTTGGAAATTGCCAAGCAACCATCTATTTATATTGAATAAGCATAGAAATCATTCAATCATTTAGAAAAACTGCACAGCAACAGAATATTGGGAGAAAAAACAGAAAAAAAAAATAATATTATGAACACATGACTATTCCAGAATAGTAAATTATATAGCAATTTTAATTTCATGAGACTGATTTCACATATATACAAGCATTTTAAAGATGTCGGCTGATATGACAACTGTCCAGAAAACAACCAAATGTTATTTTGAAGACAGGTCTTTTGAATCTACAAGAAGAAGAGAAAAGGAATATCAATGCTAAGAGATCGACCAGTCTTTTTTCTTTGGGTTGGGTTGGCCTTTAGAGCAAAGAAGTTGTGCATAGACAAAATATTCATTTTTACTCGTTATAAGACTTGATTATTTATTACATATTTTTTCGTGGGAATTTTTTTCATTGCGTAAACACCGTTTTTCTTTTTTAAACCGGTTTTTGCTGATGTGCATTTAAATTTTTTATAAAATTGAGAAAAAAATGGGGAATGTGTCAAAGAGAAAACAATCCGACCATATAACAGACAACAGCAGAAGGTCACCAAAACGTCTTCAATGTAGCAAGAAATTCCCACACCCGGAGGCGTCCTTCAGCTGGCTCTTTAATCAATATATATACTTGTTCAGTGATAATGAATGCCATACTAAACTCCAAATTTTACACAAGAAACTAAAGTTGAAAATCATAGAAGACTAACAAAGGCCAGAGGCTCGTGACTTTGGACAGGTGCAAAAATGTGTTGATTATATTATACATGTTATAAAGGAACACAGACTAGCGTCCAGAATATGAACTAGCATAAAATGAGGCTGTAAAATGATAAATATGTTCGGCTAAAGATGTCAAACGCTATCCGTATTAACTAACTGAAAAATAAAACAAAAGATAGAGTATATCAGGGTAGCGACTGACGACTAAATAGTAGAATAGGGCTGAATTTAGCATGATTTGGCCAATATTATTTATCTTCAAATCGAAACACTATCACATTCATTTCATTAAACATCTATTATCCCCATCACAAAATACAAAATGGTCTGTCCTAACTAATAGAACTACCCTGCATCTGTTCATTGCTATGTTTATATATATTCAGTGGAAGATTTAAACAAAAAATTATGAAAAAAATCCGTTGTGTGTTTAGAAAAAAGTTATTCTAATAGAGTCTCAGAGCCAATTAGAATTTACTCATAAAAAGTGCTAGTCATTGTTAACTTTAAACAAAACTCTCCTTTGACGTTAGTAATCGAACAGACTAGGTCAATCAGGACCCCTTTTTGGGCCCAAAATATAGAATTATTAATTTTTTTTTTTAACTCTAACGCTATTTATAAAAAAGGTAGAAAGCGTGTGTTAGATAAATATGAGTCGTCTATGACAACACATTGAAACACGCGTCAGGAAATTGAGTCATTATGTCATGCAAAAATACTAAAATATTTTGCATTTGTGCTCATTGTAAGACGTTTTTTTTTCTTAAATGGAAGTGGTAGCACTTACATATATAAATGTTGAGACAGAACATGAATTTGGCAACTTCCATTTTTGACTAAAACATTCTAAAAATGAAATGTAGAGCAGATTTTATATATATTCATGTTTGAGCTCTAATTTTAGTATTTGCATTGACCAAATCAGTTCAAATTTTTAACACAAACTGATTGATTCAAGTGAAGTTAACACACTTAAGCGTCTAAAATGTAACCAGACGTCTCGTCAAACAAGATTTGGAAACAATCATCATTGGAATATGTACTTTAAAAATGTATCCTATGATGGTTTGCACGGCTAAAATATATTATAGGAATAAAATGCAAGATGAAAATGTCTATCATCATGAAAGTTGTTATAAATAGAAAACCCTGAAAGGATCTTTATTATTCTGAGTAAAGGGGTCCACGGTGACCTATTATTTATTTACAGGCGAGTTTCTGGCCTAAAACGATGAAAGTTAACCTTCTTATGCCCAGCTGAAGCAGACGTGGTATTAAGCTTTACCCTTGTCCATCTGTACGTCCGTCCGTCCGTGCGTGCGTCCGTCCTGAAAGTTGGTTTCCGTTCTCTAACTTTAGTTTGCATCAACCAAATGTTATAAAACTTTACACAACACAGATCAAGTTGGATATTGGGTGGCGTCACTTTAACAGATTACTCTCCTTTTTAGAAATACAAATTGCAGAATTTTTTGTTTCCGTACTCTCATTTTAGTTTACCTCAACTAATGACATGAAACTCACATACAATGCTGATTTCCACATAAAACAGTTGTCTTTTAGACCTTTAAACATATTATCGGTGACAAATAGGATCTATTTAAAAATAAAGTTTTTTTTTAAAGACTTACAATATACTAAACTAAATATGTAAACAGGTAGTGATATCATTTTTTTTTTAATTTCAGAGATTGCATAAAAATAAGGAGATGTGTTATGACACGAATGATGCAAACATTTCAAATAAGAAAATTAACGGTCTTATTTATAAAAAAAAAATTCGAAAGACAAAAATGACAGACAGAAAACTACTGTACTACAGGCCCATAAAGAATATATCTGGGTTAAATGTGTGTATGAGCATACAACCTAGAACAGTTGTGTAACAGCACAACATAAAAAATGCCAATTTCTTGCGTATATGTTTCACTCCAGGTTTAAAAATCTGAAATTTGTTGTAAAGTATCTTATCGAATTATAATACAAAAAAAAAACCATTGGCTGTACTTAATTATTTTTTCTATTGTTGAAGATAACATATTGTCCTATAGATTTCGTTTGGTGTTATTAGTCGTTAGGTTGCTTTCTCTTGACATACACTTACATGCATGTCATTTATTAACATGAATAGGAATGACACACTACTATGTAGATCGATTCGATTAACTTTTTATCAAGATAAACTTTAATATGCATGGCATGATACTTATTTCGGGTTGAAAAAATCTATATGGAAAGTAGGTATAAATGTTTAAACCCTACAAAACATGTACATTTTAACAAATAAGTCCAGGAATTTATTATTCATAGACATTGTACATCGATTAGAGAGGACTACAATCAATCATACGTAGTTTTGTCAATACATGCCGTCATATTGGATAGCGATAAAGGTATCAAAATATAAGACGTCGATTTGCGAATGTATCGTCAGATTTAGCAGTCGATTTGAGAAACGGACGTCGATTAGAGGCCGGACGTCGATCAGAGTTTTAACATATACAATGTATACCAAATTTCATATTCCTGACTTGGTAAAGTCATTTCCTTAAGTAGAAAATGGTGAATAAAACCTGGGGTTAAAGTTAGCTTTATCTCTCACATGCACGAGAGTCGCTTTAAATTTCATTATAATGACAACAATAATTGAACTAAACAAACAAACAAAATAGGATGAATATTAAAGGGGCACTAGCTGTCAAATTCATGGTCACTGATTTGACTCAAATTCTCATATTTGATTTATAACAATGTAAAACATTTATCCAAACTATCAAAAGTCTAAAATAAACAGTTTAAAGAGCATGGGGTAGATAATATATAGGTTCGTTTCGTGTGTTTTATAGTCCAGATGTCATCTAATTAACTATCGATTTGACCATATAAGCGATATAAACATAAATAAAGATATGAATAAATCAAACTAACACGTGCAATTGGGTTTTTATAGGTCTGTTTGATTTTATTTTATAGATTAAAAATAGATGTTTCTCATTGTTTTTAACCGTATAAGAATTATTTTATGTGCATCGAATTAATAGTCAAATGATTTACCGTAGTTTAACTTTCATTGTTGACATTCTGTTTCTTTAAATAACCAGTACACGTACAATGCTTGCGTTGTCAATCTCTAGCTAGGGGTTAAATTGAAGTTCACATGAATACGGATTTAAAGAAGTCGACTCATTCACTTGCAAGTGAATAACTAATTATCAATGTTTCTTAGCGTAATTTGACAAAATTTAACCTTTTTGGCTGCAAAAAGTGAATTGTTATTTCACTATTTCACTTTCATTATTGATTAAAAAGAAAAAAATCAAACTTTAGATTTTTTATATATCTCGTAGCTAGTGCCCCTTTAAATCTTTATATTAATTAGTGACGTTGCATTGATAATATGTCTTTATTGGTAAAATTACTAGTTATAAGATATATGACAAAAATGATTTTTGTTATGTTTAATCATTAATGAAAGTGAAAAATTGAAATGACAATTCACTTGCAGCATCCAGTTTAGTTCAATTTTGTCAAAATCAGCTAAGAAACATCGTTATTTACTTGCTAGTGACTAATTCGACCTCTATGGGATAGTTCATGTAGATTTAAAAGATATCATGTTTTTTGTTTAAGCATTCATATAGCACCACCACAGTTTCTCTGTATTGTTACCTGGGTGAATTAAATGTTACCTTAACACCACCAGTATATTGGAAATGTCGATAAAACCGTATTTGGTTTTTGGTCAAAGCCTGGTATCTTTAATTGGTTTCCTTTGGTCATATCATTTAATGATTTTTACTTGTAGTAAAATAATCTCTTACATGAATTTGACCTTAATCTATGACGCAGATAATTTTTGTATATCCCTGGAGTCCTCAGTATTACAGCTTCATTGTTAGACTGGCAATTCTGTCACGTATTTGTTACCATACGAAAGCTTAAATGCTAAATAAAATGCCCGAAAACAGGATGCAAATTTTGCAAAAGTTTTTCTGTTATATCTATCAAATTTGTGAAAATATATTTAGAAAAATAAGGACATTGTTATTCACCAATTCATATAAACTTATCATAAATACAACAGTTTCACACTTCATAATGTACTATGTATACACGGCGACTTAAAGAGTTTATTGCTTTAAATATAAACAGCATAATCATTGCATATTAGTTAAATTGAAATAATATTGCGTGTAGAACTGACCATGAGAGTTGAAAGTATGTTACTTTCGACAAAACGAAGATGTGAAATCAACAGGTCTCGGTAACATTCAGTCCTCCCGCTAGATGCACCGTTTAAAATCAACATTAACAGTACTGGATCACGATAATTGCTTTATGTATTTAACATATCGACCCACAGGAGGGTGGCATTGCGCCTCATGATCTATATGTCATACTTTTAAACCACATTTGACTCATCTCAGAATCAGACCCAATCTCGAAACAAAGACTTGGATACTTATTATCGCGGACACACCAGTATACTTGTATAACATGTAAGAGACCATAGACATGTTGATTTAAATCTCCACAAGTAGTTTATTTTGAAAACTATATATAGGTGTATACTATAAATGAAATCAACAAGCCATGGCATTATATTACCATACTACGGAGAAGATCTTTCAAATATTTTATCTTAACTAAAAGATCACAACAATGTACGATTGTAAACAAGTTTTAAGAAAGACAAGAATCAACCTTTATCATACCATTTAGTTATAAAAGTAAACGTTTCGTCTAACAAGAAATTAAATTAAGTTAAAACTCATTAAGGGCGATAACCAATTATTTTATTCTTTTGTTTACAATTCAAATAACATATGAAGTATTTATATGATATTGAACTAACTAAACAGTTAAATGATACTTATTCGATACGTTTTGTACATACGAAATAACAATTTCCTCATCATGACGGGATATGCAATTGAATGTCCTAAAGCAACACCAATAGCATAGTTGTAGATACATTCTTTTGATAATAGAGTTGCTATAACAAACTCAGCCACCATTTTTTTTAACATTATTAAGGTTTTTCCCAACAGATGTCAGTTATCCTATATATGCTATTAAACATTATAAAATGCTATCTAGTAATATATATTTTGTAATCTTAGTTCCCATAACGTCATATGACACTTCAAAATGAACACAATGCTCATGTTTCTATACTTGAATGATTTAGTTTAACTATAAAACAATCGTGCGTTGACTTTTATAATTATAATCTTTTATTTATGATTTTGACTTAAGGATGTACTTATGCGAGGTTTTGGAATTTGTGTCAAATGTTCGGACTCCTTGGTGTTTTTCCATACAATACAATGTAAAATATTTAGCCCCATAACACTCATTTATTTTGTTCATATAAGACCTAATAGCTCATGAAAGGTCATTTACCAAAGTTTTAAAATATTCTTGATTTTCTTTCTTTTGTTTTGAGACCTAAATATTACCAATGCAATTATAAGGTAAAAGTCCGAGTCAGCCTTTTCCCGCCATATTTAAATTTCAAATATCTCAAAAAAAAGGTCCATTACCTATCAATATTTTTAGCTTATCTTTATCTTTGATTGATGCTCTACCAGCTTATAGTATCAATTTTAATTTCTTAATTTCTTAATTTTAACCTAACCTCACTTAAGTACATCCTTAACTAAAAAGTTGAAAGAAATTAAATCGATACACATTTTTGTACACAAGATATCTTAAATTCCTCATTGGCTTATGATATACAATTATATTATATATTTATGTATTTCTCTGCTCTGAGTGTTCTTGCATTTATATGTACTGTAATCCTGCAATGTCATGTTGTCATTTAGCGGTATATTTAACATTGTCATAAAGCGCAAGACTCTGCTAGCTACTAAACTAGGTTCAGCCGACAATTTTTTCGTGAAATGTCCTGTACCAGGTGAAGAGTATGGCAGTATTTATTTTGTAGTTCGTTCCTATATGTGTTGCATTGTTGTTTGTTTTTGTTGCATTTAAGATTTTCTGCATCTTCGCTATCCACCCTTGGCGGATTGAGATAGAAGTTCGGAGACTCAAGGTAATGATTTTCATTGGTTACAGTCGAAACTCGCTGTATCCAATCAAAAAGCGCCTATAACATGATCACGTATAAATATAGAAAGTGTATGTAAACAATTGCCACGTGCTTATTATTAAGTCTTTACATCCCTAAACATACGACTATATTTAGTGAGAATTTGAATGTTTATAATCGACTAGTTAAAGTTTATATGTATGTTTCTTGCATAAATGCATGAATTTCAACGTACAATTTCGTTTCTTGCTTTACAAAGCGTGTAGAATTTAGACGCTACCGTGTTTTTACTTCCAAATTGAAGAGTTCAGGTGCTACCATTGGTCAAGAATAATATATTCGGAATGTGCGTGACTTTAATTTACCAATAGATGGCGCAACAGTTGTTATCACAAATGTTGGCTTAATCTGCCAAGGGTGGAGAGGAGGGAAGTGGATCGTAACCCTTGGCTAGCGAAGATGGTGTTTGTTTTGTTGCGTTGTTTTCGTAAAAAAAAAATGTTTACAAAATGAATGACTTCGTTTTACTGTGAAACAATTGTACATAGACTTTTGAAATTAGAATCCGTTATCTAATTACAATCTTAACAAACATAATACTACTGAATTAACGTCTTCCCGCAATCGGTATTGAAAAAAAAAATTCAGATTGCAGCGACATGAACTGCGGGACCACTCAATAGAAATTCGGCTTTCTGCATAAAGTCGTCGCCTTGGACTATACTTTACTCCTAATAAAAAATGTTGAGGGTTTTCAGTCAATAAGAAAACAGCATACAATACTTAAAATGGGTTTACTTTTGTGTCACCATTTTATAGATGTTTTGCCGAGCGAGTACTCGAGTATCACTAATTCATATTGACGAAAACATTTCTAGAATTTTGTCAAAACAATATATTATTTAGAGGCTTGTAACTATACAAAAATAAACTTTTTCCATAGATATAAAGATTTGGTTTTGAAGTTTGGATGTACCTGTAGAAAACTTATTTCAAACGGGATAGAACAACCTCATTTTTACGGAAATGTTGTTAACCGTGCCCGGAAATTTAGAAATGATCCATGTAAACTTGTCGCTCCTTTAAAAAAACTTATTCTAAAAGGTTGCCTATTCAACACCGTAATAAGATCATTGAATATTGTTTTTATTGGAATAAATATTGATTTTGTTATCAGCAGATTAAAAGCTAACTAAATTTTACTAGTATGTTATATATATACATATTCATGGATCTACAATCTGTCGATACCTGTAACTTGGCATTGCACAAGGTCATGTTGTTCTCTGGCTGTTCATGATGTCTTTACACTAAATCCATTGGATGTTGGATGTGTACGGATTGATAGTTTAGTCTTAGATGCATGATTTTTTATTAGTTGTTAGTGGCTTTGAATTAGCTGTCAGATAACTGCGAGTACTCTTAGATCTGTTCATTGTGTCTTTTTGTGTCGGGATGTATAAGTACCAGGCCACGTCCACTTATATTTTTGTCCATCTGATGAGTTAAACCTTTTTCAACTGATTTTTATAGTTCGTTCTTATGTTGTACTGTTATACCACTGTCCCAGGTTAGAGGGGGTTGGGATCCCGCTAACATGTTTAACCCCGCCACATTATTTATGTATGTGCCTGTCCCAAGTCAGGAGCCTGTATATTCAGTGGTTTTCGTTTGTTTATGTGTTACACATTTGTTTTTCGTTCATTTTTTTACATAAATAAGGCCGTTAGTTTTCTCGTTTGAATTGTTTTACTTTGTCTTATCGGGGCCTTTTATAGCTGACTATGCGGTATGGGCTTTGCTCATGGTTGAAACCGTACGGTGACCTATAGTTGTTAATGTCTGTGTCATTTTGGTCTTTTGTGGATAGTTGTCTCATTGGCAATCATACCACATCTTCTTTTTTATATTTTTAAGTTATTGAAAAAAAGAAAAGAAAAAAAACGTCATTTAATGGCGGTAGCTCCTACACGGAGTCAACCGGCAATTCCAGCAATTTGACTTATATGTTGATCATGTCTTACATATATTTTTTCATTGTTTTTCAGCGTTTATTGCAATATCCATTAACTTTACTTTCTGCTAAAAAGATGATTTTCTCTCACTAAATAATTCTAAATTTGGTGACTATGTTGAACGCATCTATCCCATGGAACTAGAGATAAATACAACAGATACAGTTAAGTCGGCATCATATCTTGACTTACATCTAGAAATTGACCATGAAGGTCGGTTGAAAACTATTCTTTACGACAAAAGAGATAACTTCAGCTTTCCAATTGTGAACTTTCCATTTCTAAGTAGCACCATTCCAGCAGCACCTGCATACGAGATATATACCTCCCAATTGATACTAGGTTCCCGTGCTTGTATTTCCTATCATGATTTTCTTGATAGAGGGTTGCTGCTTACAAGGACGCTTTTAAACCAAGAGTTCCAAATGGTGAAGTTGAAATCATCCCTTCGTGAAATTTACGGACGCCCTTATACCAACTTGATCAGACTTATTTGATAAATTAATTTGGAGGGTTAACTTCGTCAATTTGGTAGCCGGTAACGCATTAATATGGACATCATATCATTTTTGTTATTATTTACTTTATATTTATAACACCTCTACATTACAAAATACTACAAGACGATATCCGGAAATACTTTTGGTACCAAGTGTAATGTTTTGTAGTATAACAGAAAAAATGGCATTGTTTGCTACTGGTTGGCATAAAAACTTAAACCACTATAAATCTGAAAATCGTTTCATAAGCGGTAAATGCAGATAAACAGTAAAAATGGTTTAGATAAAAACATATTAAAGAACTTCGTCTTGATTTACAATTTGTTTTTCTCCTATCTTCTTGTATCATGGGAATCTAATTTCCCGTGGCCATGACACATGATGACTTTATATTTGTTAATATAACATTCTCTGATGAAAAAGAAGATTTGAAATTACCGTGGCTGATTATTCAAGCAATAGTGCAATAGCCTATGCCCGCAATAACTATACACTCAGATTGCACATTACCTGAGATGTTACCGCATGTTGCAACATGTTCATGACCATATCAACAACCTTAATAATCGGTGAACTTTTTAGCCACAGTTCCTTCGATCTCCACTTAATTTCAGCGTTGGAACCGTATATATAGGTATACATAACGAATAGAAATATTGAAAGCCAGGGAGTATATTACCATATATTATATATCGAATTTACATTTATACTATCCTGATAAAAAATAAACGTGTAACTTGTGCACTGTTTAAGCAACAAAACGAGAAGGAGCTCAATGAATCGAATAATCCATTGATTTAAGTAGATTACTCCGATGAAAAACCAATAGTCAAAATTAATGCATTTCAGGGGAAGTAATTCTGTTAACTTTTTATAAAGAGTTTGTTTACCTGTGGTGATGAGTTATTGAAAAATTGAAAGTTTAATCAATTTGATATATATTTTTCATTCACAAAAGCAATCTCAAGTCACATATATTTTTTCTTATACAATATGAATTTTACAAACAGATTCTAAATATTTGGAAATTGTGTTTTAAACTGTAACGTATTTTTATTAAAATCTTTTTTTGCTGATAAATTATCTTCTTATTATAGGTATTTTGAAAACAATTAGTTGAATCGTGTTGGGAAAACCTTTTTTACTGGCAAACAAATGCAAAGGGAAATATAAAGTAACAATAAAAGATACATGAATCAAGTGTAAAAGGCGTTAATATTGAATTAAGTTTCTAATAATTTCAACGAACTAATGAATTGATATGACTGGATGGCTGATTTTATTGTGTGATATGAATATAACTACTGGTTTGATTAATTGAGTGAATGATTCATTGATACCTGTACATGCAGTTATTTATAGCTCATGATGGAGAATATCTTTATGGTGCCGGGTACCAGAATAGTTAGTATAACGTACAATTAAAAAAAAAATTATATCAATCAATATATATAGAAAGTTCCACACTTCCTGTACTAAATCGGCAATCACATGCATTCCAATTAGTACTTAAAATTCGGATACAGCTAAGCAGTATGTGCCGCTTTTTGGAAAGTTCAAACTTGAATGGTTTTACGTCGAATATATTTAGTGACCTAAAAGAACTAGGTGCTAGAGTAAAATTCCATGGTATTACTTTAAGTAATGGGTGTATATAGATGCATAGTTGATTAATTCCGACTAGAATTAAAAAGATTCAGCTCTGTATATAGATAAGAATGCTAAATGTTCCTTTTAATAGAAGGAAATAGATCTAGAGTATTTGAAATAAATTTAAAATTCATTGAGTCTCCCATCTGGATAATATGCGTGTTTGTTTGTAAAAGTCCTTAACAGTAACTTAAATACCGCATATTTGTTTTGTTTCTAAAAATAGACGTGGGGAAGCCCATAGTTCGTGCTGACATGTAAAATAAATGTGATAGTAAAATACAAAGGTATCCTCAATGTTTACATATCCGTGTTAGATGATGATACAATCAAAATATTAAAACACTACATGTATATATACAATAACATTATCGCACTTCAAAGTAAAGAGGATATTGTGTACCATGCTCTGTCTGCTGCTTCGTGAGTTTATAAAGTAATTTGATAATTGTGTTAAAAGTGCACATAATTCCCTTATTTGCTCTAAGTTGACTTGTTGGTAAACTAATTGTCCTGTCCACGAGCTTTAGTGAGCTATCTGAAACCTATACAGACTAACAGATCATATGTTAAGGTCTTTTTTTTAAATATCAACTCAGCTTTGCTTGTATAACTATATTTGCTTGTATAACTATGATCAACTATATTAACTCTATTTGCATAAGTCAGAAAATATACGGTCGAACATGAAATGTATGATTCAACAACGTAAACATGAGCTCTGTAGCTTCTTCTTCTTCCGCCTCTTTTTTTTAATCTTCTCTTCTCTTTTTTTTCTTTTTCTTTTTTCTCTCTTTCTCTTCCTCTTCTTCTTTTTTTTTCTTTTCCTCTTTTTTTTCCTTTTCTTTTTTTTTCTTTCTTTTTTTTTTTTTTTTTTTTTTCTTTTTTTTTTCTTTTTTTTTTTAATGACAAAACTACTATATGATTTCATGAATACATTATCATTGTCTCAATTGTAGGGGGATTCAGAGAACACTAGTTTACTGGTGATCAAATCTGGTATATAAAGAAATTCAAATCAAGTAAACAAACGTTATCTGGATCGAAAACGAGTGCATCTACATGTTAAAAGCGTATCGTGCTATGAATGCATCAATAGCTATGCAATTCCAAACTACATGTACGACGAATGTCAACAGTCGAAATCAGGACACAATCAGTAAAATTACAAATCAGACGACTAGAATCTATCAAAAACATCGAAAACATTTGTCAGAATTCTATTTTCTTTTAATCTTATATATCTATACGCTTATTTTTTCACTCAGAACGATATGTTTTTCTTTTGAAGAATCAACTCGAACGAAACTGAGGTTTCAAGGAAATTGCCTTCAAGGCATAAAATGATTACATTTGTTAGGTCATTGTTTTTCCTGTTAAAGTTAATAATGTACTTAAAAGAGAGACGACGATGTGATTAAATTGATAGTTACTGTGCGTTGTTGCTAATTGGGGTTTTACTTTTTCCAATTATGATACTTTCAAAAGAAAAACAATCCATATAAGATGTCCGAGACCACAATTATCGATTTTCGTTGTACACGAATATAGTTCCTAGTGTTGAGGTAACTGCATTATATTTTTATTAAAGCTTTATGAGGACACGAATGTAACCTTTTTGTGCTCATCAATCAATATTGTTACCGTGCGTTTATACTTATCCATTAATCGAAAACGTGGTAGAATATTTTATCTCACAATCTAAAACAGTAATGAACATTATGTATTTAATTTATAGCCATTATCATACAAATAGTTAAACATATGTTTTATCGGTTTATGATTCACATTACAATATAAAGATACTGTAGAGTCGAAACATGTTTCGCCGGTGAAGTTAAGAGAGTGCAATAAAATTT
The DNA here is from genome assembly GCF_963676685.1 of Mytilus edulis. Lineage (NCBI taxonomy): Eukaryota > Metazoa > Mollusca > Bivalvia > Mytilida > Mytilidae > Mytilus > Mytilus edulis. Next base: position 64,809,421 of record NC_092354.1, on the reverse strand, counting down.
GAGGGACATTAATTTGGCACTGAATGTATCTTAGATATTAAGAAATAAAACTGCTATAATTGTTATTACAACCATGAGTCTCCAATAATAATAAAAAAAGGATAAATATATAGATGTATACAAAAAAATTAAGAAATTACTTGATACACACATGTAGGATTTTAATTCACTCCAATAACAAACGTTTGATAGGTCTGACATGGGCATGAGAAGATCTAAAGACTGTGAGATTCTAATATGACTAAAAATTTCAGAACGTGCAAGCTTATTAAGTTTAAAGATCAAGATCTTAAATCGATAGGACTTTATTTGTCTTAATATACAAACATGAGTTATAACATTTAGTATAGCAAATTAATTTTTGTAGAACTTCTAAAAAGTAAATGGTGTTATATCAAGAACTGTACATTTATTGTAATTACGTTTATTATTCGAAGAAAAAGAAGATCTGATATCACCGTGTATCAGTTTATGAATGCGCGATCACTGCATGCCGACGCTACTTAAAACAGTCGCATTTGCGTATCAATCATTTTTATCAAATAGTCATATTTTTACATTCGTCCCGCCAGTTATCTTGTTAAGAGCAACGTTCTGCAAAGACCTGCTTATATGCTTAGACACAGTTCTTTCAATCTCCGATTCTTTCAACTGTTGGAGATGTATATATAGGTATACATTACGAATACAAATATAGAAATCTAGAGTTATATTACCATACAACGTAACTTTGACGATTTTTCAGTTATTCTATCATGATAATAGTGTGAAATGCATACTGTGTAGAAATGCATGAAATGCATACTGTGTAGAAATGCATAAAATGCATACCGTGTAGAAATGCATGAAATGCATACTGTGTAGAAATGCATGAAATGCATACGGTGTAGAAATGCATGAAATGCATACGGTGTAGAAATTCATGAAATGCATACGGTGTAGAAATGCATGAAATGCATACGGTGTAGAAATGCATGAAATGCATACTGTGTAGAAATGCATGAAATGCATACTGTGTAGAAATGCATGAAATGCATACTGTGTAGAAATGCATGAAATGCATACTGCGTAGAAATGCATGAAATGCATACTGTGTAGAAATGCATGAAATGCATACTGTGTAAGCAACAAAACGAGAAGAAGCTCAATATATTGTATAATTCACTGATAAAAGAAAATAACTACAGTTACAAACCCATATACTAACTTAAATCACATATGGGGAGATAATTCTGTTAATTTGTTTTGTAAGAGTTTTTTTTACAACTGAATGTTAGCATATATCAGTTTATTTATGGTGTTAGTTATTGAAAAAATTAATTTCTTCGCAAAAAGACATTTTTTGTTGTATATACAATATGAATTTTACAGAGTCCAAATATTAGGAAATATCGGGATAAACTGTAATATTTTTTTCTAGCTAAATATAAATTGAGTGACACCATTCAATAATATAAATAGTTAATTTGGAAGATTTCTAACTGTAAGGAATACAAATTTGAAAGGATAAAAGCGAAATAAGTAAAGGACAATGGTCACTCATGACAAAAATTATCTAAAATATCAACTTTTTCATAAAACCAAAAAGGTCACTATTTGGTTTGTAAATGGGTCTATTTCAAAAGCCTTCATCGTTAATGCTTAATAAATCAGTTGTTTTCATAAAAGTACATACTATTCTCCAAAGTATGCCCATTTTGAACATTTTGTCAAAATATGATGATTTTGTGCAATTTTCAGACCTAAAAGCTGTAGGAAAAACCTTGGCCGCCACCTATGATCCAAAATGTTTTGTAACCAAAAAATTCCATTTTTGATATAGAATTCATCAATATAAATACTTTTTGGATCGTGGATGGCGGCCAAGTTTAATTATGCCAAAAAAACAATTAAAGTTATGGAAAAAAATTACTAAAATTGACCTAATATACAAATAATATTTAATTAAGGGGTCATAGCTCCATAAATTTTAAAGGAAGGTGCCATGAAAATATATTTTTGTCTTATTAATATTATCACAAGTATTTCTATGTGAAATTGTAGTTTTTTGGCCCGATTTAAAAAACATAAAAAATTTAGGGCCAATTTTAACCCTTCGTGAACCTTCTCCTTTTACATGATCATATTGTGTCCAGCAGCGCTTGCAAATCTTACGGACCACTCAGTCTAGTCTGGCTTAAGAGATATTATAGAAACGAACATACGAACATACAAACGAAATAGGGATAAACTTAATTACAATCGATGCATGTCGTTCGAATGATAGACAAGAGTCTACAGAAAATATTGAAACTCAAATCCATGTTATCTTCGGCATAATAATTAGTAAAATAAAATAAATAAATAAATGCATAAATGTAAATGCTTTACTTTACTTGACAAATAACAATAAACTCGTGTTGTCAACACAGAACTAAATGACTTCATAAAATAAATTTGTCTTTGTTGTAATATCTTTGATTAAACATACATTTAAAATTGCGCAGCTTAATTAGATACATTGTAGGTGACCTAAGATTTTACTCATGTACTAGTACTCATAACAAACGTAGTACCCAGGAGCATTTGGGATTTTGCTCTGTACTTTTTTTCGGCTCTGCAAAAGATGATTAAATTATCAAACAGTTAAGTTTTATTTGATATGTTCCGCTTAATGACACAGTTTAGACCACAAATTATTGTCAGTAGATAGATATAGGAAGATTGCCAATGAGACAACTCTCCATCCAAATCACAGTTCACAAAAGTAAACCATTAAAGGTCAAGGTACGGTCTTCAACACGGAGCCTTGGCTCACACCGAACAGGTTAGAACCAGTCAATATCTTTGTCATCTCTAATTGTACATATTAATCTAAATCTAGAACACTTGTAGTACTTATTACATCTCACAATCGAAAATAGTAATACGTGTTTCCGCAATGACATACATATAAAAAAATAAGTAAACGGAAATTATATGTATAGAAGCAATCAACGTTTTTATGTCTGATTTATTCATTACTATGTTCAAAACAGCGGCTCCCGTTTCGTACAATTCGTATAATTACGCTTTATTTAGTTCGCTCGTCATCGCACAATATCCTTGTTTAATCGGTACTTCGTATATTTTTCCTTTGCTCTTACTGCCTAATATTTTCGAGTATCAACGTACTGGCTGTATCACTGAAAATATTAGGCAATACATTGTGTGACGTCATAATTACCGAGAAACAGAATAATAGGTAGTTTCATTTTTGATACTGACTATATCATGTGGAATATCTTAACTCGCCCTCGTCTAGATATTCCACATTATATAGTCAGAATCAAAAACGAAACTACCTATTATTCTGTATATCTCTATTGATACATATAAATCCATATCTAGAACAGTTGTAGTACTTATTACATCTCACAATCGAAAACAGTAGTGTGTTTCCGCAATGACATACAAATAAAACATAAGTAAACAGAAATTATATCTGTCAACGTAGTGTAATATATTGAAGATATTATTGTGTCGAAACATGTATGGACGGAGAAATAAAGTTTGAAACAAAATGGGTGGGCATAAGTTGGATGCGAATGCCTTTTTATTATATAAAACAATATTACCATCATGAAGGATCAACTAGTCGTGCATAAGAATTTTATAAAAACTATATGGGTATATGTATCATATGTATAGAACTATAAATTAGTTAAAATTATATAACGTTTATTTTTCGAGAAAATAAAAAAAAGAAGATCTGAAACCACCGTGTCTCAGTTGAACAAGCGATTTTTTTGGGTATTCGCTCTTTTTTAAACTGTTTCATACGGCTGCACAACCGCAAAGCTGCAATGTACGTAAGAAAGTTGCATCATAGGTCAACCCTTTCTTGTTAAGTACACTTTGTGTATCATGGTGTATATAACATTGGTTCAACACCAAAACATCTAAGTAACCAACCTACAGACACGGTTCTTTCAATCTCCATTTGAAACTATCGTTGGAAAAGGTATTTATAGATATACATTACGAATACAAAAATAGAAACCAGGATATATATTACCATATAATGTATACAGATTTTACATCTATCCTAATATGATAATAGAGAAACGTGTGAATTAAACAATGTATAAGAAACGAAACGAGAAGAAGCTAATTATATTGTATAATTCACTGATAAAAGTAAAGAACTATATTTACAAACCCATATACTAAATTAGATCACATCAAGGGATATAATTCTGTTAATTTATTTTGTAAGAGTTCTTTTGCTACTGAATGTTAGCACATAAAAGTTATTTAATGGTGTTGATTTACTGATTTTTGTTTAAATATTATACATTTTATGTAAAACAAATCTTTATAACATTTCTTGTTATATATATATATACAATTTGATCTTTACAAACAGAGTCCAAATATTAAGTAATATAGGGATACACTGTTATATTTTATTGTAGCTAATTAACAATTAATTATCTTCGTACTATCGGTATTTCTAATACAAGTGAAATTTATTAGTGGATGGAACATTTTGGTTGTTGTAACAAATTGACATTAACAATGACACAGGAGAGGGATATAAAAGTTTAAAAGGCCTAAATATGATTTTAACGTTTTTATGGATTCAAAATACGATTGAATTGATATGTATGGATAGATGACAGATTTGATTAATAATATGTGAAACACGTATGATATAACCATTGGTTTGAAAGTGAAAATAATAATAAGATAGGGATTTACTTAATAACAATCGATGCATGTCGTTCGAATGATGAAAGTGAGTCTAAAGGATTACAGAAATATTGATGGTCAAATTCGTGTTATCCATGTTATCCTAGGCTGAATATTGAGTTAATAGAATAAATAAATAAACACATGAATGTCAATGCTTTGAACAATGAACTCATGATAGCAACACAGCTATTTAATGATTCCATTAACATATTATTAGTGGTCCAATTTTTAGCGGACTCCGGAAAACAATCCAAACGGAAAGTCTCTCATCAAATGGCAAAATAAAAAAAAAAAAAAACCTTAAATGGACGGGAAAACAACTGCCATATTCCTTACTCGGTTCCGGTATTTTCTTATGTAGAAAATTGTGGATTGAACAGGGTTGTATAACTAGCTAAACCTCTTACTTTTATCACATAAGATAAAATGCATATCTTCGAAAAAATATAATTTTTGGTGTGATAACTAGAATTAGTAATCTTCAGCCACTGAAAATATCTAGTCTGCCCTTCCACGAAATATTTAATAAATTAAAAGAATTTTTTTTAAATGTTTAAGAATTTTCGAAAATTCCACCTGACAACCGATCAGTCAATAGTTATAAGTTGAATCAATGCAGACATGATCATTAACTGATGCTCATTAGCTAGTAGATACATTTATCTTTTAAAATACAATTGACATATAAGGATCGTATGATGCTATGTGGATAAATTTATCGGTTTTGAAGACAAAAATTGGCAGCGCGTCATCCCTATAATGGCTTCAATTTCTACAATTGTGAAAATTAACTGGCGTAATGGGGAGATAATTTTGACGGATTAGAATCCTGACTGTACAGAGCCACGTCAAATGGACACAACGGGAAAAAAGCAACAATTTACAACAAGAAATCAAAGATCAATAATAACACGTTAATAAGATAATTAGCGAAGACAGTACATTGTAGAAATTCAAAATTTTTACTCGGATAATAGTGATCAAAACAGACGTAGTTCACCGGAGTATTTGGGTTTTTACTCTGCACTTTGGTTCTGCAGAAGATGATTAAATTTTCAGTTGAGTTTCACTATATATGTTACGCTAAATGACACTGTTTAAATCACCAATTATTGTCAGGTATGTATAGTTTCTCTATTGTTCATGTCAATCAATACAGTTCATTTCAAATAAAGCTTTCTGATAGTAGAGATTACCACGATATTAACGAACGAATTGTAGGTTCATCAAAACAAATGCTTATTAACGCCTCAAAATCTACTATGTACATACTAACTTGTGCAGTTTAAAAGTTTTTAAGGCATGGCATCCATAAAAGTTGAATGCATATTGTGTTTCAATAAGACAAAATATCATTTGGATTTATATGGGCATTAATTTTCTGTTTCTGCAGAAGGTGTAAAAGTATATTGAATTTGGGAAATCCTTGAGATGCTCCCTCTCTTTCAGGTAACAACTGTATTGTATTGTATTTATTTCCCTGATTGGCATGGACAATAATAGAACAATAGATATCTATACAACAATAAATGTGTTAAAGGGTGTAACTGAGTGGAGAGCATAAAATAAGACTTTTAAAAAGTTTCAAGTAGTTATCAAAAGTACCAGGATTATAATTTTATACGCCAGACGCGCGTTTCGTCTACATAAGACTCATCAGTAACGCTCAGATCAAAATAGTTAAAAAGCCAAACAAATGCAAAGTTGAAGAGCATTGAGGACCCAAAATTCCAAAAAGTTGTGCCAAATACGGCTAAGATAATCTACTCCTGGGGTAAGAAAATACCTTAGTTTTTCGAAAAATTCAAAGTTTTATAAACAGAAAATTTATAATACGACCATATAATTGATATTCATGTCAACACCGAAGTGCTGACTACTGGGCCGTGTTTCTTTTTTTTACGATAGAATATGGTTGTTGGCAATTATTGATTTAAAATGAAATGTGCATCACTATTTGAGTGCATCGATGAATGTGTTCAATCAATTATGAATGCTTAAATAATTTATAACTTTATTCTTGTCGTATCGTATGCTTGCTCTGTGTTTTCATTTACGTATTTAGGATTCAGACAAACAAATATCTCCGTTTAAAATTAAAATAAAAGAAAATGTACAGGTGTTTTTTTTTCAAATAAGAAATGATTTATGTTGCAAATAGTTCTTTATCATAACTGTCAACCTCTAACCTTCGCAACTATGTTGGTGGTCATAAGAGTAAATAAATCATTTTGTTATTGAAGTTTACTAGACAAAATGCATAATTGGTTTTGCATAAAGACGTTCTACTATTTTGAAGAAAAAACAAGCATTTAAAAAAAAAAACACATGGGGTAGACCCGCCTTTTTTCCTTTTTATAATTATTTTTTCAATCATCATAATGTATTAGAATATTGAATTTTCTATGTGTATACCACTTAGTCTATGTATCGCCACTACTTACATAGGTTTGAGTAAAATCTGTAAGACATGGTTTGTTTTTAAAAAATCTAAAATAATGAATACAAAATGTACATGTATTTACAATAGCATTGATTTTCCAAAATACTCGAAAAGCAAATACTATGATTGATCATTATGACATTTCGATGATTGGGAATGGTTGGGGTTGCGAATTTCATGTCCTTTGAATTTATTTGCCTTCCTCAAGGTAGAAACTCATAATAACTCAGAGAAATTTAGGTGTTTCCTACTCCTAAAACAAAATGAACTAATCATAATTACAAATCTTAGATTATTCTTAATTTCTGAAGTGTTCACAATTTTGTTGAGTTATATATGTGTTGATCATCAATCTTATAATTTTGATATTTTTAACTATCATAGATATAGGAAGATGTGGTGCGAGTCCCAATGAGACATCTCTCCATCCAAATAACAATTTATAAAAGCAAATCATTAAAGATCAAAGTACGACCTTCAACACGCAGCCTTGGCTCACACCGAACAACAAGCTATAAAGGGTCCCAAAATTACTAGTGTAAAGCATTCAAACGGGAAAACCAACGGTCTGATCTATATAAAAAACGAGAAACGAGAAACACGTATAAATTACATAAACAAACGAGAACTACTGTTCTTCAGATTAACTAAGAGAAATTTAGGTGTTTCTGTCTGTTTGTTTTTGTTCATACATCGATGTCAATAAAATGGATTTTTAAATTGCTGTTATATAAGTGAGAGGTATAGCTAGTTATAAAACCAGATTTAATCCACCATTTTCTTACTATAAAAATCCGGTAACCAGTCAGGAATATAACAGTTGTTATTCATTTGTTTGATGTGCTTGAGCTTTGGATTTTTTGTCCTTTGCCTGCTGATTTTTCGTTTAGAAATTTCCTTGGAGTTCGGTATTTTTGTTATTTTATTTATTATGCATATATTTTCAAAAGAAAAGTCTCGGATATCGAGTGCATCATTCGCTGTAGTGGAAAACATTGAATAATTTATGTGAGTAGTTATAAACAGATACTATCTTCTTTAAACTACATGCAAGTGATGCGAATGACTAAACTTCAACCAGCGTATGCATGTTAGATTTATTCATTTCTTTGTACAAAACAGCAGCTCCCGTTTTGTACAATTCGTCAAATTACGCATACGTCAGTTCGTTAATCATTGTACAATATCCTTGTCATCTCTAATGATACGTATCAATCCATATATAGAACAGTTGTAGTACTTATTATAACATCTTACAATCGAAAATAGTAATGTGTGTTTTCATTTCCGCAATGACAATTCACATATAAAATAAGTAAACAGAAATAGTATCCGTTAACGTACATGTAGTGTATAACATAAACTATCGTTTCGAAACATGTTTGGACGGAGAAATAGAGTTTTAAAATATCTTTGAGCATAAGTTGGAAGCGAATGCCTCTTTATTATACAAAACAACAGTAACTACATAAAGGATCAACTAGTATTGTATAAGAATGTCATATAACTGCATCGTGAAATGTATAGAACTATATACATAAGTTTAAATTTAATAACGTTTATTTTTTACAGAAATAAAAGAAGATTTGAAATCACCGTGTCTCAGTACGACCTTGCAAAGCTTTATGCATTCGCTGTCATATAACTGTAGCATACATCTGCTTGTAGTTGTAATGTACCTTTGATCGGAGACATTCGCATGTATGTCTCTGCTTAATAATGAAAGTGCCTTGTCGCCTTTCAATCTCAGTACACATGTGTATGATCGTGTATCGTAGTGTATGTTAAACACCAACACATCCAAGAAACCGCTCTGTAGACACAGTTCTTTCAATCTCCAATAGAATCATGCTTTCGATATGTATATATATGTATACATTACGAATACACATTTAGATACCAGCAAATATATTACCATATAATGTGAAATGATTTAACATTTATTCTAACATAATGATACAGAAACATGTAAATTGAACACAATGTAAGTAACAAAACGAGAAGAAGCTCAATATATTGTATAATTCACTGATAAAAGTAAATAACCACATTTACAAACCCATAAACTAAATAAAGTCATATCAAGGGAATTAATTATGTTAATTTCGTGTGAAAGAGTTTTGTTTTACTGCAGAATATTACATGTATTAGTATAGATCAATTTGTTTATGGTGTTGAATTATCAAAAAAATGAAAATGTAAACAATTTGATAAATATGTTTCTTCACAAAAGAAATCACCATTCACAAACGTTGTAATATGTACAATATGTGAATTTTCAAAATATCAAAAAATGGGATAAACTGTAATATTTTTTGTAGCTTTGTATAACATTATGTATGTACATGTATGTGCATGTTTAATATGAAGAGCCTTTACGTCATAGGTTGTCGTTTGTTGCTGTGTTACATATTTGGTTTTCGTTAATTTTGTACATTATTTTCTCGTTTGAATTGTTTTACGTTTTATCCGGGGCCTTTTATAGCCGACTATGTCGTGTAAGCTTTGCTATACTAATTGCTGAATGCCTTACGATCAACTTAAATTGTTAATTTATGTATCAATTGGTCTTGCAAAGTGTTTTCTCATTGCCAATCATACCACATCTTTTTTTGATACTATATATAAATTTTCTTACTACTTAATTATTTTCGTACTATATGTTTTTCTAATACAAGTGCAAAAATGTAGAACTACTAAAATTTAACTTTGTATCAATTTCTTTGATTAAACTGACATTTAAAAAACATAAAATTGCTGAACTGAATAAGATAGGTAAATTAAGATTTTATTTGAATACTAACGTTTCAAAACAAAATAAGTTCCCAGGAGTATAGTTTTCACCCTTTCAAGCATTCAAATATGATTTGTAACATATTCCGCTAAATTGATGACTTTAAAATGACTTTTGACAGAGTGTTCTAAAGACAGTAAAATAAGACGAAAATTATACTCATTGATTTCAAATTCTAACTACAAACAAAACAAACATGGCAGGTAGTACAAATAGCGACATGACATGACTAATAAAATATTCAAAAATAACATATCGGTTTGATACAGATGCTTATTTGAATCTTATTAAGATATTTAATTTGAAAGCAATGAGTTCTTTGATTTTTTAGATTCTCATTAAAATTTTCAATTTAAAAACAATAATATGTAACATACAAAAGAGCTGACTAACGACAAAAGGACAGAATATAATTACAAATATGTTTTGTACACCTTTAATTTAATAAACAAACAGACTGGCTGTTATTAACATAGTTAGTAGATCTTTAAGATTAAGGTAAGTCTTGCTAAAAAAAAAACACTTTTCAAGTTATGTTATCTAATTTTTCCTGCATTAATAATGCAACTGCCTGCAGTTTTAATCATTTCATGTTTGGATAAAGTTTTTCCCGAGTGTGCAGTACGATATTGTTAAGAATATTAAATAATCCGATATCGTGCGTTTTAAAGGCAATTGTTATGTGCATGCATAAATATTATTATGTATACACATACAAATTGCCTTTAACATGCACGATTATTATGTATGCACATAAAAACTGCCTTTAAAACGCACGATATCAGATTATTATTATATCTATTATCATTATTATTATTATTATATATATTGTAAATATCTATCAACAAATTGTCAGAACAATAATTGTAATGCGTATACAAAAGACGGTAGGCCGGGTTGCTATGCACGATCATTGCTTTGCTACATGTATCAAAACACATTCAAAGAGATGCACAATGTATACCGATCAAGCAAATTCTAATTTTCATGAGAATAAAACATGCAAAGTATTTACGATATTTTATATTCATTATCATAATAATGTCTTTCATCAAAATAGATATCTCACTGCAAGATGCTGAAGTTCTTACCTTTTCCAACATACCGCCTGTCCTTCATCCTAGTCAGTTCCCTTTTTTATAACGGATCTATCGATTTTTTTTTTATATTTAATATCGTTCAGAAAATTAATGCAACACCTGCCATTGGACATTGAGGAAAAAAATGGTAGTCCATACATTCTAATTGAATTAAAGATCACCGATTTTGTTTTTGAGTTAAGATAGATTGAAATTTGATGCGTCTGTCATACAAGTGAAAGGTCTAGCTAGCTTTAAAACCAGGTTCAATCCAGCTTTTTTTAGAGTTCAGTATTTTGATGATTTTACTTCTTTTTTTGTAGTTCATACTGTCAATATTCTATGAAACACAAGTTCAGAATACATGTTGTTTACGTAACGTTTCACAAAAGTCTATATACATGTACATATGAGTAAACTATAGACAACATATACAAATGAACAATGTATATTTCTTATTTGAACTAACTTTGGATTTACACTCGGGTGTAGATGAGATACATTTTGTACAACACAACCCTTTTGTTACCTTTTTTAAAATGCACTTAATACTTCTCTTTTAGGCATTGCAATATCACAGCTAGAAAGCACAATCGATGTTTTTACAGCGATCTTTGCATGAAAATGAAAGACAATGGAAGCAAATAGGAACAAAAAATAGGTTAGCATTATTGGTCCTTATTGATGATTTTATCAAAAAGGACGAGGAAATCAGAAAAGATAAAAATCGAACGTTTGAGAAAACCAGACGGGAGGAGAGCGACAAAAAGATTTTAGCAGATCGTGCACAGAAATTGGAAAGATATAAGCAGCATAATACTAGTTCTTTGTCTTTAAGGATTACCCAATTAGATAAAAGAAAAAGAGATAGCAATGAAGCAGCGAGTAGAAAAATGAGAAAAATGGAGGAAGAGGAGGCCGAAAGGATGAAGTTTCTTTCAACGAGGATACAAAATGTTAAAACGCGTACACATAGAGCTAGGGAAAAGGAACGAAATGACGCTCTTGAGAGAGAAAAGCAGCTAATGGAAGCCGCAATTCGGAAATTAAATTCAATTAAAAGAGAAAATAAATTGAGAGAAGAGAAAAATAAAGAACAATTCGAAGCAATGAAAAGACGTGTTAATGAACTTGAACGACAGAAAACCAAAGCAAGCGTCAAAGCAGAACATGCCATGCACATTATTGACAGTAACAGACAACAAAAAATTGAAAACTCGTTGCATCACTTTCGCAGTGTAGAGCGACAATTTGAACAGGATGCAATATCCCTGGCAGAACGAATAAATAACCTTGAACGTGAGAAAATCAAACAGAGAGAGGTACTTCGTCAGCGAAATGAAAAATTTAAGCAGGAAATTGAAAGAAGGAGAAAAATATCTTCTACGTACAGGCAAAACGATGAAAAATGGAAACAAGAATATATCTCAAACTTAAAATCACGAATATCAAAAGTATCAACATCTAAAGGGGGCTTAGGATCAGACATGCATGAAAATATCGCCGATGTAAAATTAAAAGCCGAAAAGGAAAAGCTAGCCTTTTTCAGGAAACAACGGGTTTTGCATGAGGAAAAATTAAAAGAAGACGAAAATATGTGGAAAAGAATTAGAAATATGTCTAAAAAGAAAGAATTGGCAACGGATACAATGATTGATGCGATACGAGATATCCGAGAAAAGAAAAAGGAACTCAAACAAACTAACATCAACACAGAGCCAGGACCGGAAGTTGAACCCGAAATGTCAACGAGAGAAAAAACTTTACTTAAATTTGAATTAGAAGCAAAAGAAAGGGAACAACAGAGAATCAAGGATGCTTTTAAAAAATTAATGGGAAATATATCTGATAAATAGGCAACCTTATCTCATTGAGCAGACGTTAAATGTATAAAGGGAATACTTCATATATGAAAAACCAATTCAATAATATAGTTATCGAATACGAAATTTTAATATGTGATTCTAATCAACTTAATATATATCAATAATTTAATAAATACGGATGTTGTTAATAATTCTTATATTTTCATTGCCATGGTCAGTTCTATCGTAATTCCACCTCACCCTTTTTATAACATTCAATTATTGTCAAACAAAAGGTATGGTAGATTTTCTGTGAACGGCCAAAATAAATACATACCTTAGTACATTTATTTCTATGGGCTCTATAAGCCAGACATATGTTTTAACCCAGGAAATAAACAATAACACAACAACAAAAAAACACAAAAAAAAAAAATTTTTTGAATAGGTAAACTCGAAAAGACGTTTTGAAATTGCGTTAAAAAATAAATTTCTCGTTTGAATTGTTTTACATTGTCTTTTCGGAATCTTTAATAGCTAACTATGAGGTATGGTCTTTGCTAATTGCTGAATTATATCGAGTGAACCATATTCAATCCAGACATATTTTATGTTGCTGCCTGATAGAACAGCTATAATTTTATTACAACATATAGAAACTCATTCAATCTAACATAACGAACACGTTACAAAGCTTAAGAATGAGGTTTACTTAACGACACTGTACACAAATTGCACCGAGTACTCAATTTTCAAAAATTTTGACAAAAAAACAGCAGGGATCATACAGGTTTTCGAAGAGACATAAACAATTTGTCATATGCACGTCTTTCAACATAGATACATGTATTAAAGGTAACACAAAACTGTCACAATTTCTATGAATTATCATATGGAAGGATCTACGTAAAACGTTTCATTCCCAAAACATCAAAATGGGCAATTATTTAGTAAAATACAATGAGAGAATTTTCATAAAAGTCTGGAGAAGATGTGAAAAAAACATAAAGCCTTCACAAAAGTTATTGAAAGCTTTCAATAAAAGGTAAACATGTCTATCCATGTCCACCGTGTTTTTGCTAGAAGTATTACCACTTACAAGTATCCTTCTGATGATTTCAATCTTATTCAAATGATTTTTATAGTTTGTTCTTCCACTGTCCATATATAGTGGAGATTTGAGCGCTTACAAACATACCGTATGTTCCAAGTCGTGAGCCTGTTTTTCGGTAATTGTCGTTGTTTCATGTCTGTTATTTGTTTTTCGTACATTGTTTTGTTATAAATATAAAAGACCGATAGTTTCCTCAATTAAATCATTGCAATGTTTGCATGTCGGGGCCTTTTATAGCCGACCACACTAGTACGCACTGTATAGTTTTTTTCTCATTGTTGAAGGCCGTACGGTTGCCTGTACTTGCTTACGTACTTGGTGAATAGTTTTCATTTTTAATCATACCACATCTACTTATTTTATATGAGGCCCCTCATGGGGGGGGGGGGGGTCCTAGTAATCACATAATCACCATTTTTTGCCAATATAATCACATAATCATTTAATATTTGCTTATCTTTAGTAATCAAATAATCATAAACTAAAAATACAGTCCTAGGTAATCAAATAATCATGAAATATTTGGCTTAATAATCAAATAATCATTAAAAAAACGGCCAAGTAATCACATAATCAAAAACCCCATGAGGGCCCTCTTATATAGACCCCTATTAGTTGTACCATATATAACTATAACAGACATATCAAGCCGATCTTAGAGCACTAGTAGTTATGAAAAGCTAGTTTAACCCAATGGCTATCTTTTATTGAGGAGAATAATGATTGGATTTAACGACCCGATTTCGATCGGACGTTGTTATTTATTTATACATTTCGAACATTGATATCAGCGGGTTTTTGTGAAAGCTATAAATAACTTCCGAAAGAATTCAAAATACAGCTACATAACATTACGAACAAATACTATAATTATGCGGATTTTTCACATCTACTACAAACTTATCTCGCATTGATATTTTTTTCTGATTGTTCGCAACCATGAAACATATCACTAAACAGGTTCGATGCGAGATCGTTTTTTCTCTATTTTACCCCACTTTTTCCCATTATCAAACCGATTGAGAAAAATTTGCTCTGCACGCTAGTGAAATATCTGTTCTCGGCAATAATTGGTCGAAATTCAATTATGCTGTCAAATTGTCTTAGTTTCTTCTGATTTTCCGATTATGACGTCATAAAAAAAGAGAACATGCTTGTTGACGTCATATATATAAAGAACATAACCAAATATTTCTGTAAATCTTTAAATCTTTAAAAATGAATGATAAAAATCTAAAGAGAAACAAATCGTTTATTACAATATTTCCTCACTCTCAACAGCTAAATCTTAATTATCTAAAAAAAACCTAGGTAAGGATCGTGCTTAAAACATTAAAATTTTACTGTCTCAAAGGGATAAATATTGAACACATGTGTGACTTGGTGCAGTTTTTGAATCAATATTTTTAAATTAAAGTGCACTTAGATGTGAGTACACTTATTTTAAAACAACGGTAATTGAAGAACAAGAATTCAGTCAAAAGCGACAAGGATTTAATTATTGTCTCAATTTCAAAACTTAAAGAACATCAATAATTATTGGTAATTACGTTCACTTTTGTTTTCATTGAAATGAAAATTTGAAAATCAATCTTTAACTTATCAATTATTCTTTTAAATTTCATGTTTAAACGCTAATTATTACTTGTGTAAATATTAACAAACATAATTAGACAGATCGAACAAATACACCAGGGAAAATAACAGAACTGCTAACATAGATCTCTTCAGGAAATTCTTAGGACGGAACTTAGGACAGTTTCGATAAACAGGCTCCAGTACTGTGTACATTGTAGGTAAATAATAATGGCTTCCGTTGGATATAGGGATAATTTATTTTTCAACCTTACAGAAGAGGAAAAAGAAGAGTTCACATGTTCAATATGGTTTGTAACGCATTAATTTAATTTGTTTAATTGCTTAAAATCAAAAATAAGATGCCATGTTTTACTCTCGATGTAATATATTTGTTTGGTTATATCGGAAGGTGTAGAGTAGAATGGGAGTTCACTCTTTATATAAGAAAATAACGTACAATGTAGATATGGTAGAAGAAAATTATCAACCAGAGTTTAAATGACGTTGATATAAGCAATAACTTTTGGCCTTCAACAATGAGAAAATAACTCATATCATATAGCCAGGCAGCTGTAGCCCGTTATGACCTATATTGATCGAGCTTCAAGATATTTTCACATATAAAAGAGTCGTTTGCAAATTTAGTTCAACAAAAAGGTATATTCTCATATTTTGAAATGAATCGACTGGACCAATTGTGACCAAATGGGTCAGGAATTATGTTTTACCTCTGCGAAATAATACATGCACCAAAATTAATGTAGTAAAAGATGTAAAACTATGTACTAATCTACAATAAAAGAAGAAAATAATAGCGTAATGTGTTATTAATATATATATGATAATTCTTGTAGTTGTCACATCTTACGGCAGCCCCATGAGTGTAAAAATAGCCACCAATTTTGTCACTTCTGCATAACAAGATGGAGTCACCACGCTTCGCATGGTTCCTGTCCAATGTGCCGAGTGGATGGACTTTACCGCGAGAATGTCGAGTTAGAAGAGCGTATAAACCAGAAAATCGTACGATGCGAATGGAAAAAGTGTTTTTGGACTGGGCCGCTAGCAAACTTAGAAACCCATTTGCATACTGTATATGTGGAAAGGAGTAGAAGAGATGCATATCATAGCCTGGGATTGGATACGAATCGATCTCGGCAAAGTGAACGATCACGAAAAATTGAAAATTCAATCACGAAACAAAACACTGCCTTGTCACAAAATATTCAAAAACTTGATTTACAAAGTCATGCTAAGTTCGAGAAAATATACAAACGTATTATAGAAGATGAATGGCAAAAGTTGAAAAAAGGAGAAAATATCAAACGTCGTTTTATGAAATTAAGACGTCACATTGAAGAAGAAGACATGCGTATGCTTCATAGAATCAAAGAAGTGGAGATGAGGAAACTTAAAGAAATAGAAAACAATAAACGAAGAGTTAAAAGTCTAGATTTAACTAAAGAAAAATTCAGGTACGCAAATAAATATTGCTTCAGTTTAGCCAAAGCTGTCGTATTAGCCTAGAACAATAGCAATCGTAATGATAAAAGCTGACACTTTTTTTCAGGAGAAACATGCAATTTGAAAAGATCCCATTTGAGCAAGAAAATAGTTTCTGTATATAGTTTAAGTACAAACAAATCTTCTGATAAAGCACTTCAATACAATATAAACGGATAACAATATACATTATTAAATTTTGTATTTCAAAATATATATTTTTAAATTTTTAAAATTTTCTATTTTAGAGATACTTCTCTGAGAAGATCACTTCGAAAAGATAAAGAAATCAAAGATGAAAATATTTTACAAAAGCATCGGATAGAAAATATGCTAAAGAGAAGAAAATCGGAAAAAGAAAAAAGTGAAGAAAAATTGAAAGAGATAGAAAGAGTAAAATCGGAACGTAGTGAAAATTTTCAACGACGACTTGAAAGGGAAGAACGTGAATGGAAAGAAAAGCTAGCAGATTTATTGAGAAAGATCAGGGAGACAGAAAAAAAGAAGAACGAAGAAATAAAAACCATGCAAACAGAAATTAAAAGCGAAAGAAGTAGAGATAAGGAGAAAGAATATACACACAAGAACATTTCTTTTTTTAATGTTTACAGAAAATGAAAAACATTGAACTTTTAAAGACGTTCGTTATCTTTGACGAACTTCGTACCTTATAATTTTGAATCTTATTTATTATCATTCCATAACGAAAGTTATTGAAAGGAAAGTCTTGTAAAATAAAGATGAAGGGATATTTTTACAACAGTATATTTATCAATGCTGATGGCCTTATATCTTACTGTTCCCTTTGTCTCGTTTGAAAAAAAAACACCCCGCTAAAAAAGAAAAAAGAAAGATAACTGTAATTGTTGTTCGCTACACTGTAAAATACAAAGATGTTTAAGGCTATCAAAGAGATCATTTTAGTTACCTAGTCCAAGTCACATGTATGTAAGCAACAGTTACTATTGGTAAGAGTAAGCGGCCTTCAATAATGAACACAGCCGATATCTTATACTAGGAGTTAGATAAGCCTGAAGACCATATTTAGCGTTTTTCGTTATTGTATCCGATCTCTAATTACAAGAATTACAATAGATGTTTGTCGAATGTTATTGTGTATATCCGATTAACTAAAAAAAAAAGACACAGCAGCTTATTCTGAGGTAAAAATAATACTACATTACCTCACGTAACATGTGAACAGTATACCCTTGTGGCCATTAATTAGATGTATTAACTGCCTGTATAGAAATATTCCTGTGCTTCGGTCTTCTTCCTAACCGTAATAACATATTTTCAAAGTTGGGCGTACATTCGGTTGTGCAGGATATATGAAGTCGCAGCCAATTACGACCAAAATAGAAGGTAAAATGTATGTTCCCATCCAAATAATTTATATTCTCATCTTTTTAGAGGCCTTTCTAATTTCCCCCGCATCGCCCTGTTCAAAACCCTATTGTATGACCGACTTACTGTTCCTATTATTTAATTTGGCTAAGTCCTGAAATAATTGCCACTGGACGTAAAACTATATAAAAAAAAATGAATCAATCTATTAAACATTTTGTACCTCAAATAGATATTATAAGAAAATGTGGTATGAGTGCCAATGAGACAACTCTCTATTCAAGTCTCAATTTGTTAAAGTAAACCAGTAAATGTCAAAGTACGGCATTCAACATGGATACTTGGCTCACATCGAACAGGAATTAAGTGTGTGTTGAACTTAACATTATTAACTATTAAAAAAAACTACATACAGTACTTCGGGGGTTGAAAGCATTTAAAAACGTATTATTTACATTAATCTAAAAGGCTTTTGAAATATTTGATTCGTATGAAAAAGAAGATGTGATATATTTGCCAATGAGACTACTCTTGTGGAGAGACAAGATGACACAGTAATTAACAACTACATGTACATTTACACTTCTTGACATGAGGAAAATATGAGATTGGATTTTGCTCGAATATGTTGATTCTGTGCATTGTATAATCTGCTCTCTTCGACTGAATTCAATGTGCTAGCTCAAAGGAGTAGGTCCGGTAAGGACCGATTTTGGCCTCAAATTTCAGGTTCATCTGACGAAAGATTTTGACCACTTTTTAAACACTAAAGTGTCTATTGTATTTGAATTAATTAGTTTATGTGAAAGATTTTAACAGATTTAGTCATTAAAAACGATCCGATTCAAGCTCAAATATGAAAAATCTACCTAATATACCGAAAAATGTCACTTTTCAGATGGTTTTTGGTAAAAATGAAAGTGGCCGCATCCGTGTTCATCCTCAACCTTTATTTATGTTATGTTTTATCATAAAATACAACTTACATTTCAATATTAAGGATGAACACGAATGCGGCCACTTTCGTTTTACACGAAAACCGTCTAAAATTTAACTAAAATGCTAGAATTATGAGGATTTCAGTAATTTAGCATGACTTAATGGTGCTAGTACCGAATATATGTGCATTGTATTGTCAAAAACAGCCCATATTTATGTAGCAGAAGCATTCTACTGTCCAATAAATAACTAAAGGTTTATATTTTAACAATTTTGTAAAACTGCTATATTTTGGGGCCAAAAAGGGGTCTTACTGACCCTACTCCTTTGTAGTAGCCTGCAGAGATAAGTATGTCTTAAAACGGGAATATTAATCTGGATTTAAGCTACATTAAGATAAGGTTGTCTGCTAGTTATAGATATTTCATAGTTTTGGGATAGTTTGTCCGTGAATCGTAAATTATATCATAGTTACATGTATTGTTGAAAGGTCCGGTCTTAATCTCACGAAAACAATGTATATACTTGTGGTCAAGGTCAGTTTTAAAAAGCACAGTTGCTAAAAAAAACACGGTATAACTAACTAATACCATAGTTTGCTATGTTATAATTATCGGTTATTTTAAATCATACCTAAGACTGCTTTCATATGTCTAGTTTTTATAAAGACGGTATAGGTTAACTGGTAAATACTCCATTCATACATTGACTTAAGATAGTAGCATCAATATAAATTTGAGAGTCGTGGTGTAGTGGTTAGTGCATCGGACTACTAACACAAAGGTTCCTGGTTCCATTTCCGTTCGGGATGAAAATTTCAGGAACTCAATTTGCGAGTATGGTCTTAAGGAAACGATGATAGTCCGTCGGAAGGGGAAGATAAATGGCTGACCCTTGTTAAGAAAGAGCCTTATCTATTGCACGTTAAAAACACCCTTGTAGATTTCGAAAAAGAGTAGGCTAATGTCGCTACAAGGCAGCACTCGCACCCGCAAAGTGGAAAGGGATTAATATTAGTTGTTCCCAATCCACTATAAATAAATATGTTTAAACTAACTATCAAATATAAATATAAACTTTTTTTATTTAACTTTTCACTGAATCCAGTTTAATAACCAACCAAAGTAGTAGAATACCACAGAGACAGACATTTGGTGTTCAAACTCAATGACAAGAATAATATCTACACCAATGTCAATCATTAGTACTTTGTAACTCTAAAAAAGAAGATATGGTATGATTTCCAATGAGATTACTCTCCACAAGAGACCAAAAATGACACAAAACCTAACAGCTATAGAACACCGTATGGAATTCAACAATAAGCCTAGTCCATGGAATAGTATTGCTTAAACTGAAAAACAAAACAACAACAAGATAAGGTCATCCGTCAAGATAAGCACCTTCTGCTAGGCCTGTGCCACTCGCAATGCACATGCATACTGCTTTTTTTCATTCAAGAGAGCAATGAAATATTTGCGTCTATAAAAGATAAAAGACACAAAGTTTATTGGTTCATAACATCAGAGACAAAGTTCAATTTGTAAAAGCTTTTGGTTTTTAATGCTCTTCAACTTTGAACTTAAATGGCTTTATATATTGTTTTTGATCTGAGCGTCACAGCTGAGTCTTATGTAGACCAAAGCTCGTCGGCATATTAAATTATAAGCCTAGTACTCTTGATAACTAACTCCAACCCTGTTAATATCTAGTATTTGATATTCACAAACAAATAATGTATTATTTAAAAAAAAGATGTTTTTAAACTAAAAAGTTATTTATATATGTTAACCTTAAAAAAAGGAAGAAAAAAATGGTTTGACATGCTAACTTCCTTCCGTATTTATTAGGTACTTTTCAACTTTTGTCATCCATGAAATATTTGAATCTGATAATAAAAGAATGAGTCGATAGTGTTTGTCACTTATTCGTAAAGGGACAAAAAGTCTTATGACATGATGAGTACACATTCTTTTATAAATTATTGTTGATTGCATATTTTCTATTCCTGTTTTTTGGGGGGAATTTGTGATAAATTCGAAACATTATGTATGAACTTTTAGGTAGAGTCATTAAAGTCAACCTGTGTAGTCAAGTTTATAAGTTGCTAACATCACTTACGAGACATTAGTTTGTCAACAATCTGTGGTAAGTAAGTATATAAATACAACTTTAACATCATGTTGATATAATTTAAAAATATATGTAAAAATCCATCGTATTAGAAAGTTTAAACTTCATTTGGTCACTGGTGGAGAGTTGTCTCTAATTTTCAATTATACCCCCCCCCCCCCCCCCACTCATCATTATTGTTTTTCATAATTGACATAGATATAATAAAAAAAATCATTATGAATACCAGGATTGAAATTTTGTGTTTGCGGCAGATTCCCATTTGACTACAAAAAAATCATTAGTTATGCTCGATTCAAACAAGTTAAAAAGGCTAAATAAAGTACGAACTTGAAGAATATTGAGGACCTAAAATTCCTAATTAAGTTTCGCATATTACTGGTAGGTCATTTGTAGACACACACATTTGGGATACAACATTATGAACTTCGTCTCTTAGATGACTTGTTTTTAATATCTGGAGATATAATCCAGCGGCTACAAGCATATTTAATACGAATTGTGCACATCCTGATACAAGCATGAAATTTGGCATAGATCTTCCTCAACTATTATTCTTTAAATTTAGATAGGGAGGCATTTGAAAAAAATGTCTTACTTCCGGTAAAATACAAAATGCCGGACATTTTACTTAAATCAGACAAATGTAGAAGGCTAGTATGTGAAAAGGTGTTATAATCATGCTACTATCATAATATATGGTGCAAACCTTAGATATGTACTACTTTTTGATATATTATATCGATTATATGTCTTCAAAAACCTTTCTTCCGGTAAAATTCATTATGTTTGGACATTAAACAAAAATATGATTATTTTTTTAGAAAGGGTAATTAAAATGTGTTCTAACGTATTGCTGCCATCATTATATTGTGCAGGAACATTTCTTTGGTGCTTCTCACGGATACTATTTATAGGACAGAGTCTTTAAAACATCTACTTCCGGTAATGTCCATTATGGAAGACATAGAAAAAGATGTTTTTTTGTGCAGGTCATTAAACTTTTTGCCCTAAAATCTCTAATTATCTATTATGTACAAATGTTTTAATACAAAGTTAACACTTCCGGTAATAAACAACACGGTTCTAAATCCATTTCTTTATCCTCGATGTAGAGTTTTGGATAGATTGGTTAAACAAAATATACTCACTAAAGTACTAAAACATTTCTAAAATTACTACTACATGTATGTACTCACAACCACCACCACAAGCACACAAAACAGTGCACGGGAGACCACATTTTACTCATTTACAACGACCGCTTCATCCTTTCTTACATCCAACATGTACAAGCTCCTCACAAGATGATGATGCCTCAGAAACAGTTTTTTTAAAAGGTTCCAATAGATCCTCTTTGTACCTTCGCCATCCATTAGGGCCTGGACTAGGTAGCATAAGATCCAATTCCAAGCTCGTTCCCTTAACACCCGCCTTAGTATATTGCACGTTGCATCACAAACGAGATGATTCCAGCTTCCCAATTGTGAACTCTCCATTTCTATGTAGCAACATTCCAGCAGCGCCTACATACATAGTATATATCTCCCAATTGAAACGATATTCACGCGCTTATATTTCCTATCATGATTTCCTACGTCGTAACTACAATTCCCTTCCCTTTTCATGAATATTACCTATCAAACAGAATATTTACCGGGTTTGTAATAACATGAGCAACACGACGGGTGCCACTTTTGGAGCAATTAGTAATTCTAAAGATGTTTGAGCACTTTAGTGACCTTATATTGTTTAATCAATCTATCTAAAACTCTAAATCGAGGATACAAGTTGAAGACTCATCTCTGAATTTTACGCCATATCGGTTTTTTTACCGGAAGTGTTAATTTTGTATTAAAACATTATTAAAGTTATAGTAAATAAGCAGTTTGAATATAACTTCAAGCCAAAAGTGTAGTTACCGGCACAAAACACATTTTTTTTTTACATTTTGAAAAAAAGTTGAATATTAGAATTAAAAGTTGATATTTTTATGTCTGTTATATTGGATATAACTGGAAGAAGGGGATTTGAAGATATATGTCCTATATAATGTATCCATGAGGAGACCTGAAGAAAAGTTCCTGTACAATTTACTGATAGTAGCAATACGTTAAAACACATTTCAATTACCCTCCCAAAAATATACGTGTTTTTAAGTACAATGTACGCCGTGTTGAATTAAACCGGAAGTTGGGTTTTTAAAGACATATAATCTATAAAATATATCCAAAAGAAGAACATAACAAAGGTTTGTGCTATTATAATGATAGTAGCATGATTATAACACCTTTTCAAATATCAGCCTTCGATATTGGGCTGATTTAAGTATGATGTTCGCCATATTAAATTTTACCAGAAGTGGTGCATTTTTTCAAATGCTTCCCTATCTGAAATCAAAGAGTAATACTAGATGAAACTTTGTGCCAAATTTCATGCTTGTAGCAGGATGAGCACAATTTTTCACGAAACCGCCGTACTAATATGCCATTGCTGGTTTACATTTCGTTCAAAAAAGGAATTTCCCGACCAAAAAGGGAGCAATTTTGTGCTAAAATGAAAAATTATCAACTTTATTACTAATGAAATATTTGATTACTCAAAACGCTTAGTATTTTATCACAAGCATAGATTGATTATATCGTGTTTTGCATACTTATTTAGAATTTTTTGGTTTCGAATG
Source organism: Mytilus edulis (assembly GCF_963676685.1). NCBI lineage: Eukaryota > Metazoa > Mollusca > Bivalvia > Mytilida > Mytilidae > Mytilus > Mytilus edulis. Next base: position 64,785,287 of record NC_092354.1, on the reverse strand, counting down.
ATTTTCATGTAGTACTACATATTTGATCAGATACTTTTTGTCGGCGTATATAGCGAACATCATTGAGATGTTTATTTTCTAAGGTCTTGAATTACTTAAAACTCAAAAGATTTTTACTTTACTTACCCTAGACACGTAGATTGTTATAGCCTTTTTATTGAACGTAAGTTCTTTGTTGTACTCTTTATTGTCAGTTTTGTCAGTTACACGATGATGACTGCAGTACCCATATTTTGACTATTTTATTTATAATGTCTGTTTAGTTTACACATCATTGTACAAATGTAAATATAACGGAATTTGAAGAGACTGTCAACAAAGTGAGAGGTTAAGCGCAATAAACCAGGTTTGATCCACCCTTTTCCATATTTTAAAATACCTGTACCAAGTCATGAATATGACAGTTCTTGTCCATTCGTTTGTTATGTGTTTTGTCATTTGAATTTACCATGTGATTAGGGACTTTCCAATTTGATTTTCCTCTGAGTTCAGTATTTTTGTGATTTTACTTCTTTTTTTAACACATCTTCGTATTTGATTAAACCTTCAATTATTTTTAGATGGACTCCACTGATGCCTCTAATGTAAAACACCAAAATAACTAAATCAAATACATTAACTCCATATGAAATAATTATGACAGCATTGTTGGTGAAGAAACATTATTTAAATGATTCTATTTAAATATACCTTAAAAGATATGATTGGTGAAAAAAATATGTGTTGACTAAATCATTTTGATCTTATAATTTTTCAGGTACCACAAGAAGTTGTATAACGAAGAAAGTTGTATGAAATAATAAGTCAGCTTAATTAAATCTTCCAAAAACAACCTATCATTTTTCATTAATTAATTAATCAATTCCGAGACGAAAAGTCAGATGAAATTTGATTTGGAGAATTGAGGATCCTATAGTATAAAAGGCACAAACACACGAACCGCTACATTTATTAAGGAAATGGGACTAAATTGTTGCAAAGAAGTCGTTGATGCTGTATTTGTCATTCCTTTTACAGCCGGGCGACTTTCCCAGTTAGAATCAGGAAACAGAAAATCAGAACGGAAAGAGAAAGTACACGATGGAAGTATAAGCGGTATCATAATCCTAACTAGTATTCTAGTTGTTACATAAGTGGTTCTTTTTGGGATTGCATCATTTGAGCATCCAACTGACAAAACGTTCGCTGGTTCTTCAATTGGTTCAAAGCAAGTATATTTGAGTATATGCTTTCTTGTAGCAGTCGTAGCATGTATCGTTTTCATGATTGTGCATCGACTTAGGAATAGCGTGGCGAATGCTCTTACACAAGATCGATTTTTTCTTAGGATTAAACTATCGCTCTTGTGGATTTTTACTGGCATCACTGTTTTCTATTCAGCAGTCAAGATGATTAAGGCAATAACTTGTTATCCGAATGTTACCACTTCACATCAATCCGGGTGCAACAACTCTACTGTTGTGTCACCAGAAAATGAAAGTGTAACCGTTATGTACAAAATTGTACAAATTTTATTTTGCATTGTCCAATCGACATTTGTCCCTCGATTTATGAATTACAATTTCTGTGTTTCATGGAAAATTAATTACAGTCTTTTGTTGATATTCCTTGCTAACATTTCGCAGTGGACTCAGTTTTTTGTTGATGTATACGTAAAAGAGGGGGAAGCCGCAACCCCGTGTTTAACAGACAACAAAACAAGTATCGACAATAATTGCTATGCAGCAACTGTGTTTGAAGCAGTTAGACCGTATTGCCATCCTATAGAACTAGAATACTCACTTCTAAGTATGCTTTTTTTAGCAGAATTATGGCCGGTACCTGTAAAAAGTAAAAGTTCAAATAATGAACTAATATCTATGCAAGACATCGATTCTATTGGATAAAGGTCAATTTCGACTGGAGATGACACATCCCAGGCTCCAACAAATTCAATAAACAATGAAGAAAATTCGAACGACATCGAACTACTTATGCCTGAAAATACTGTTGATTCATTTTCCTCTTATCCGGTTATCTATGTTGTAATTGGCATTCTTATCTGTGCTCCAAATTTTGTGTTTGGATTCCTTTCAAAATCTGAAAACATATTATCTATAAGGAATATGAGCGATTCGGATATTCCTTTTTATTTCAAATCGTCTTTGGCAGAGCTGTTAGGTTTTGCCTATGATATAGTTATAACCGTGATTTTGATTGTACTTCTTACTTTCTGCTTTCATGCTTTGTCACAAAGTTCCTATTTTAACGCTACGCGGTCCGTTGAAATATTTCACTTTCACCAAAATATACTAATTATCAGTTTCTTGGGATCTATTGCATATGTGTCTTTCGAACTATTGTCATGTGTTCTGTTGCTGGAAGTTTTTGGAAAAAACCGGACTTAATACGGTAAATAAAGATGCCTATCTTTTAATGGTAAAATGGGGTCTAAAAGTTTATCAATTATATTTACAGATTATATGCATCCTACAATTTGATAATTATGAAAAAGCAAAGTGTGCTAAAGGAAATAAGTTTTTGATGATGACACACAGTATTTTTCTGGTGATAGATACACTTAATTTTTGTTTTTGGGTTGGTGACAGTATATTTGAAGCATCATCGTACGACAATAATGTTCTACAAGTTGTGTATGATAGGGGAGCAGAAAAACTAATCACCCACTTTTTATTCCCTTTCTTGGTTTTCTTTCGTTTCGAGTCCTTCGTCTGCTTCTATGGTATTTATAGAAAAAAAGCAAAGCAATGATTAAGTCCTCGGCGGGACAGAACATTTTTGGTTTGAGATTCGTCGACTTTTTAAATGTTTCTATAAAAGAAAAATATATGATATGATTGCCAATAAGACAACCTTCACCCAAACTGCAAATGCAGTAAAAACAAATATTTATAGGAAACCGTAAGGCCTCGAAAGTTAGAAAAACCAAGAACTTATTGTCGGCTTTAATAGCCTTTATACATTATAATTACACGTACAAGTAAAATTTTCAAATGCTTGATTTGATAACTTTAGATTATAACTACTATATACCGGTGAGAAGATAAAATTCACAACTTCGAGTTTTGTAATTTTTTTCATAATATCTTTGGAATGCTAAGGAAATAGGCCGAGTCTATTCAATATCTCTATGTGTTAATGTGGTAAGACTTTGATATGTGTACAGAAAGTGGAAAAGTGTAATAATATATATTTATAGTGTTATCATTTTGAAAGAAGACGTTTGACAATTTTTAAAAGACAAATCGGATATTATTGATATAGTCGATTTTTAAAACAATTTCTTGAAAATCTGACTGAGGAAACCTAATGTATAAAACCAATTGTAACATATTACAAGTTTGCACATTACTAATATTTATCTGAAAGGCAATTAATACTAATTAATTTTTAGACGCTATGTGTGTCCAATAAAGACAAATGATGTGTGTATGTCTACTTATTTGTCTTGTTTTTTAAGACATCCCATCAAATATCAATCTATAAACCATCTTCATAAAATAAATACTTAATTTCAATTGATTAAAATCAAATGATCACTTATTCACTTTATTCCTCCAATTGTAATAATACTGATTTTTTATAACCAATAAAAGATATGTTCCAGCTCGTACTAGACCGTACCAGTATACTCATACGGTTCGTCCGTGCACGTAAGGTAGGACCGTACGAGTATACGCACACGGTCCTGACCGTACGCGTATGGTTCAAATATTCATATGGTCTGGAACATATATACAGTGTTCATTTGAAGTAATAACATATTGATTGTCAGTAGAAACATTCTTCACTTTTACCAAAATTAACATAGTCTCCCCAACCGGTTGGTCGTTGTATCATTATCAACGTGTGTTTCGTGTGGTATCAGCTCATCGTTGAAAGAGGTAAATTTTGATCACTTTCCCCTGAAATTAACAAATGTTTGTAGGAAGTCAAAAAAGAAAGATAAAACATATCCTAGGTTCGTTTTATATGACATTACTCTACACTCTTTCCAAAACATGTCCACTTTAAAACTCCGAAATATCTGAAAAGTTTAACCGACTTCAATAATGATTACGTTAATTCACTTAAGAAAGACACAAACAAAATAAATATTGCATGTATCATCAGTATCCCTTATTCCATCCTTCAAACTTTAATCGTAAGCAAGAGATGTATTGTCTAAATTCAGATGAAAGCAGTATGAATTGGCAAAAAATCCTAATAAATCTGCCAAAAAAATTACCTCTAGTGCAATTTTTTTAGTTATTTTTTTAGAAGGTCGTGCAAACAAACTATATATTGATTTTATTAATTTTTTTACTGCACTCGTTCTATTTGAGCAGTCAAAATGCGTTGAACGTATATTTCTATGTCATATACAGTCACTGATGTGATAGCACTTTTCATCAGAAATATTTAAATAGTAATTGCCGAACTAATTATCCATACGACCTATTCAACCTGTTCTTGTCTTGTATACAACGACTCAAACTTGTTTCCTTTGAAATTTAATAACATATTTATGCTTTTTGTTGATTTTTTAGTTCATTCTGAAACAAATTCGTTCACCATCGATTGCGGGTTTCAATTTCAGGTAATGCACATTTCATTGTTTTGTATATTTCTCCGCCTGCATGAAATGAGGTCTTTTATAAAAGGGAGAAGTTTCCCAATATTCAAATCAAATAAATAAAATTAACATATTAAACAAAAATTGAAAATGTTTTTTTTAAGATTGCAGTATAAAGACAGTAATAGTGCATTGGCCTGACATATCGTTGATATGTCAAGTCAATGCACTATTATTGTCTATTTATTTGGCGTTTAACTAGCTGTCAGTACCTGCGAGTACTCTCAGATCTATTCTTAGTGTCTTTTTTTTCTTAGGACGCACTAGTTACGTCACTCTTTCTTATATGTTTTTCTATGTGTATCCAACTGTTGCGTTAGGCCTTTTTCAACTTATTTTTATAGTTTGTTCTAATATTGTAGTGTCACACCATTTCCCAGATAGAGGGAGTGTTGGGATCCCCTTACGTGTGTAACACCCTCCCATTATGTGTGTATGTGCCTGTCCCAAACCAGGAGTCTGTAGTTCAGTGGTTGTCGTTTGCTGCTGTGTTACACATTTGTTTTTGTTAAAAACAGTTTGTACATCAATTAGGCCGTTAATTTTCTTGTTTGAATTGTATTACATTTGTTATTACGGGTCTTTTATCTTTTGACGATCAATTGACGAGCCTGCAACATCGGAACACTATTGTTGTCTCAATTTAGTATGAAAGACGTGTAATTATCTCTGTCAATATATGGATCACATAAAACCGTATTGTCGGCTAAAAAAGGTAAAAATATAAACAAATATCAAACATTCGGATTGAGAGAATTAAAGACAGTCTGAACTACAAATAAATCAAAACTAAAAGCTTCTGACTAGGGACATGTATGAAAATCTGAACTCCGACGAATTCAAAAAGAAAGTACCGATCAAATGTCAAAATCAAAAAGTCAAACTCATCAAACGAACGGATAACAACTGTAATATTCCTTACTTGGTACAGGCATTTTCTTATGTAGAAAATTGTGCATTAAACCTGGTTTTGTCATGACAACCTGTTTATGTTTTTATATAAAAAATCTAACAATTTGCTCTAAAATTCCAGGATGTACACGAAGCGAGGGATTATTAATAAATTTTATAATATATAAAAAAAGAAGATGTGGTATAGTTGCCAATGAGACAACTGTCCACAAAAAAACCAAAATGACACAGACATCAACAACTATAGGTCACCGTACGGCGGTCAACAATGAATAAAGCCCATACCGCATAGTCAGCTATAAAAGGCCACGATAAGACAATGTAAAACAATTCAAACAAGTAAACTAATGGCCTTATTTATATCAAAAAATATGAACGAAAAAACAATATGTAACACATAAACAAACGACAACCACTGAATTACAGGCTCCTGATTTGGGACAGACACATACATAAATAAACCTATCTGACATTGACTTTAATCGAAAATAACGTAAAAATAATATATAGGCTTAGCGTTATAAAAAAGTGCTGGCAATTAAAAAAAACCACTGGAGTTTAAATCCAAATATACTGGTTGGCGTACAAATTATTTTGTATAATCCGGTGAATTTCGATAAGCTTCTGAATGCTTATCGTCATTAGCATATTACCTTGTCTTTCAGGTGTTTTCTTAATCTGTATTTGCTGACCAATATCGTTCCCGAGTAATGATTACAATTTCCCTTTGATTCTTAAGCTTGTACGCTGACAGAATAGAGAGCAACAAAGGTGTCAATGAAAATGAGTTTTTAAATATATATTTCACAAGATAACCCAAAATCGAAAGTGCGGTGACGTATCTCTTCGTTAGGAAAGAAAGCATGTTATTAAGTTTTTCATCACATCAATATTGTTTTTACTATTAAATCCTATCCATTGTTTTGTATAGAGGAGGTACTTGTAACAGAGCAATTTGGACAACTTGAACAACTCTACCAAACATTATATGAAAGTACACAATGTGCTGTTGGATACAGGTTCAACAAAATAGCTAACTTCAAATAAGATACATGTACTGATAATTATCGAAGTTGTTTGGTATAATTCGGTCAGTATACAGTGGTCCTGAAAGTATTTCAACATTAAGTCGGGGATAAATTTGTATGTTTCCCGAATTTGTTGAATAATACGAGAAACGTTAAAACATTATATGTCTTTGATGTTAAATAGTTATTTTGGAAAAAAGATCTTTAACAATTATTTTCCCACACATAGCTTTATCGAAACGACGTGATAACCCGTAAATACATATCATAGAGCAAAAGAATGGCTAAAACTGACAACGCCATTTCTAGTAAAGAAAAAGACAAACAGACACACAACAGTACACAATCACAACATAGAAAAGTAAAAATAGAGCAACACGTCCCCCCTCCCCCCGACAACTAGAGATATTGACAAGAAAACAAATTTGACTTGCCAATATTTTTCAGAAGCTCATCATGTAGAATGTATTATCTGCATTGTATTACAGTTAGCAAGGTTAGGTAAGAATCGAGAGGCTATGATCAGATAACAATATTTGTTTTCACCAGTTTTATTTGATATCGGACTACTGATCGCGGATTTCTGTGCTAACACTTACTTCAAATTGAAGAAACAGGGTGTCAAATGGGTATTTCTTAAGTCATCATAGCAAATTAATTTTGCAGAAACAATGCAGTCAAAGCGTTATTTTGATTATACAAATAATTTTAATGGGAAATCATCGTTAATTTATCTGAAATGCGAGGCGCAAATTTTAAAGGACAATAACATTAACAACTAGCATAGAAATAAAGACATTTTATTATAATTTTGATGAGTTGATTTCAATGGATTTCATACAAAATTATTATTGGATGAAAACTTGTTTTTGAGATTAAAATCTGGAGACCGAAAATATTACACTATACACTTATAATTAATATGAAACATAAGCTTGAATAAAAGCATTGCATTTTTTTATGAGTTGCTTCACATAGGCGATAGACACATACGAGGAATTAAGTAATCTTATCTGGCATTTTTGCAGAATTTTTATAGAATGCTACAAGAATACATGTGTAGAAAAGATAAAACCTCTTCCAGCTTTATACCAACATTCCCCATGTAAAATTAAATAAAAATCGTATAAAAGAAATAATCCACAATGCCTTTCAACATTTAAAGAAGAAGCATACGAATTCATGCTGACACACGTTTCCACGATAAAGTGCACAGGTAAAACAAATAATTATAAAAATCGTGATTTCATGATCATAGCGAAAAAATGTAATTATAAGTATTGAATGCTTCTTTCCGTTATTCCCAACTAATTTACGAAAAGAAACATTCAATTCTGAAATAGAATTCACATTTCCCAGATTATTCAGTGTTAAAGACCATTCATCTCCTAATCAGACTTTGTAATACGTCACCAGTGTATGAGTAGAAAGTTGATAAACCAGGGTTTGTCAAAGAACGTCTCGTCATTTTTCCAAAATAGTTCATTGGAAGGTACCAAGACCTTGTTAATAAATATTCCGTATCAACTTTAAAAAAAATACACGATCGTCTTGAAGTACAGATTCTGGGTACTGACGCTGTCATCTTAATAGCGTGTTATAGTATTCTTTTATTTTTTTTTTGTCTTGTCTGTTTTTGGTTATATCAATTTGACGTGACTCATTTTTATTGTGTCATTGTAGTTTTTGTATTCTTGTCTTTCATTTGTGTTAATGTGCTTTTTCTTTATGTTTTTTTGTGCTTCTTTCTTCATATTTGTTTGTTGAATAGTTAGTTAGATTATAAAAACAATGTTGACTGTCAGATGTATCCCTCTTTCTTACATTTTTACCTAATATGTCTATTTAGATTGATTAACACATCGTTGTCAAAATAATGGAATTTGATCTGATTGTCATATAAGTGAGAGGTTTAGCTAGCTATAAAACCAGGTTTAATCCACCATTTGCTAAATACGATAATGCATGTAGATAGTCCGGAATATGACAGTTTGTTATCCATTCGTTTGAGCTATTTGAGCTATTGGTTTTGCCATTTGATTAGGGTCTTTCCGTTTTAATTTTCCTCGGAGTTTAGTATTTTTTTTTATCGATATTGTTATGCACATTTGAATGTATTGGCACCGCCTTGTAAACTCAGCAACAAAGCTATTGTTATCAGCATTCATCGAATATCATACAGCAGAGGCAGTTACAACAAATTCCATCCATATAATACAAGTTACTAATTTTTCAGTGAGAAATTTTAAAATATCGATCTTTCTATTTACCAAAAATGTAGTGAAAACAAATTTAAGAGGTTACTTAATAAATGCCTCAAATTGAATTTTATTAGACATTTGAAAAGCATGATAATCAAGAAATTTCAGGTCTCATGATGAGAAGAGCAAACTAAAGACTCAATCTTAAATTCAAACTCGACTTTAAATCTAAAATTTTGTTCACGTCAAAAACCAAAAAAAAAAAAAAAAAGAATCTAATTAGTAATACACACATTTAGAGTAAGTAGCCTCAATCTCAGATTAAGAGAGATCGTTAGGAAAGAAAATTTGATGGTCAAGGAAAAATAGTTGCATTACCTCGTCAGGATGGAATATGCTAGTTTTTTCCACTCAAAACTGATTTCTTATTTACATGCCGCTATATAATAATGTTAGAAATAAAATCTTAATAAATGTTTTTCATAGATTTCATAACTTCAGGAAATTGCATTCAAACTTGATAATATGCTAAAATGATTCAGTTTATCATGTTTATTCGGTCAAAAGCTCCTTAGAGTTTGTGTTGCTTATTTGTACTTATGCCGAATCAAAATAAAGTTTTCTTATCTTATCTTCTTATGTAATAAAAGATTCCAGTGATTACTACTATCCTAATTTTGGATTTGAAATAAGAAAGTTATTTTTCATATGTATACACATATAATTAATATAACTTATGAAAACAAGTTGTCCTCCCTTGCATACTGTATTAACAATTTCTCCCCCTTTTATCATGAAATTATTATTATGTGTATAAAAATCATAAATATATTGTATATTAATACATTGATTGATATGATTGTAATGAGCTCTATGAATAAGAAAATAAACTATTTTATTCTATTCATTTTTTAGTTTCTAAAAATAGTTCTAGTTTCGTTTTAAAGGATAAATTATCGTTTCCCGGAAATAGGTCACACGATATTTTGAATATTACCTTGTTTGTTGAAGTCTTTTCACTGACTGGTACCTCTGATGAATTGGATTTTTTTATTTGGCTTAATTGGATAAGACAATGATCCTGTTTATTTTACTAAACAACCTTATTGCGATAGTCACAGGTATATAAATTATATGTAATAACAATGCATAGCAAAGATTGTGTTCCTAAATTTGAAATGAAAGTTAATTAATTGTGCTTTGCAATATATTCTATGTCTCTGTTTGCAGTATCAAGTCTTGGTTTACCTTATTATTCTTTTGCAAATAAAGAGTTACCTTTAGTTATCTTCTATAACAGCTTAATTAGCCTGAAATTAAATCATTGGTTTGTTTTATGACTTAATTATGCTTTCAGTTCATGCATATTCCATATTTTCATATTTGATCAATTGATTTAATTAAATATAAGCTAAATACACTGATCACAAAAGAGACTAACTTCTGATTTTGTTCACAAATAATTTTAAAAAAAGATATAAAAGTCCTAAACATTATACTAAATAATTGATTAACAACTAAAACTATTTTATTACATTTCTTACATCAACATGATCAAGTAAACAAAAAACAAAAGGCCAAGGAGCGTCTCAAAGTTTGCAACTTACTTTTATGCAACACTGCCGTATAATCGGCCATAATCGTTTCTTCCACAGTCTGCAAGTTCGGTCATACTGTGTGTAGTCGTTTCGGTCATGACTTGAGCAGAGTATTATATTATAATTGATCATAATTGTATTAGAATCAGAAATAAAAAAAAAATTTAAATCCTTCATCAATATTTATTCATTGATAAAATTAGTTTTACTTTTTGAATGTTATAAAAATAGTCCATTTGCAATTACCGATTTTATTTTGTTATTACACATTTTTTTAAACAAATTACCTCTTTTTATTAATTGTTAATCGTAGACTGGTTCAATACCGGACACAATTGGCGTTTGTCCACGCATGATACGTAGAAAGTCGATTAACTTGTTTAAGCTTGTATTCTTTTACGTTTCAGTCTCGTTTAAATATTGTTCTGGAACTATTTCCAAAACATGTAATACAATAGTCAATTTGCCAATAACCGATTTGATTCTGCACACTTTTAAAACAAATTACTCCCCCTTGTCAATCGTAGACTGGTTCCATACCTGACAAAATTAGCTTTTGCCAATGCAAAGCATGATGAATTGAAAGTGTTGTATCGGCAGTTTAACTTACTTTTCATGAAAAATAATTTCTGATGTCAAAAGTATTTAGTTAAACAACAAATTAATGCAATTAAAAGATTTGAAAACCTAATAAATTACTCACATTCAATGATTACGCACAGGTAGATGATTTGCTCTTTCTGCTAGCTTATCATTGTAAATAAAATTTAATGTTCCCCATAAGGGAGAGAAATAAAAAGGGATCTCTAATAGTCCATTTGCCAATTCCCGTTATTGACCCTGCATCTAGAGATCCTTTTTTTTAGTTGTCTCCCTTATGAGGGACATTAATTTTTATTTACAATGGGGAGCTAGCAGAAAGAGTAAATTTACCTGTGCCAAATGTGAGTAGTCTGTAAGGTTTTCTAATATTTTAATTGCATTAATTTGTTGTTCAGTTAAATACTTATGATATCAGAAATTATTTTTCATGAGAAATTAGTTAAACCGCCGATACATCATTTTCAATTTATCATGCTTTGCATTGGCAAAAGCCAATTTTGTCCGGTATAGAACCAGTCTACGATTGAAAAGGGAGAGTAATTTGTGAAACTAGTGTGTAATAACAGAATCAAATCGGTAATTGGCAAATGGACTATTAGCGGAAAATATAAAGGAATTGTTTGAAAAAAAATATTATAATCAAACTGAACTCTGGGATAAAATTATGCATCTATATACAGAACTGAAATGTTTGCAGCAGGTCTGCAGCAGACCTGCTACAGGTTTGCTGCAAACAACCATTAATTTAAAATAATTTGTTTTTTTTTTGTATTATAAAATACTATACTATAAATATGTTTAACCCCGCCGCAGTTTTGCGCCTGTCCCAAGTCAGGAGCCTCTGGCATTTGTTAGCCTTGCATTATTTTTAACTTTAGTTTCTAATGTATCAATTGGAGACTAGTATGGCGTTCATAATCACTGAACTAGTGTATATATATTTATTTAGGGGCAAGCTGAAGGACGCCTCCGGGTGCGGGAATTTCTCGTTGCATTGAAGACCTATTGGTGACTTTCTGCTGTTGTTTGTTATATGGTCGGGTTGTTATCTCTTTGACACATTCCCCTTTTCCATTCTCAATTTTATTAGATAGTCATATCATTTGCAATATCATTTGAGCACGTACGTAAAAACAAAAAAACTTTATTAATCTAAGAAAGGTATAAACTTTTGCTATGATGGAGTTTTTGAATTATTGTATGTATGTATGTAGCCTAACTTTTTATAATTTGCTGTGTTATATACACCTGGAAAAAAGTATTGCAACACCAAATTGAAATTGAATTAAAAAAAACATTCATTATTTTTTTGTGATATAATTTGGTAAAATAGAACTAGTTAAACATTATTTAAGTATCACCTGAGTTTAATCAATAAATATCGACTCGATAAGTTTTTATCTGCACATGCAGCTACTGTACCCGTAAACAGCAAAAAAGATGTTTTGATCCTCATTGTTTTCAGCACTTTAAATAACCAAGTTTTTAAAATTATGTGATTGACACTTTATAATGGGTCCTTGACAACTCTTAACTGCAGCAAGATGGCAGATTATCAGCATAAGAGAAGCAGGGATGTCGCTGTAACAACTGCACGCATTGTTGGTCATCACCATTCCACTGAAGTCGTTTTGAGGATAAAAATCAGGCAATAAACGCTGTGAAAGACCTTCCGAGATAATGAAGACCCCCCTATACCATTTGCTAGAGAAAATCAAGCATAATGAAGGTTGGTCAGAAGGAAACCCATTGCATACAAGACAATCCTAAAATAAGAGTGGTGACCATACAAGAGCCTTTTAACAAGAACTGTTCGAGATCAACTCATCGCTACTGGTTACCGTACGATAATACCATTTCGGAGACCTTTGCTAACGAACAGACTTACAGTTTTCCGTATCCAATGTAGTGCAGAGCTCGCTAAAGTAGGAAATTAGCATCGTGGAGGAAGATCCAATGTTCAAATGGAATTTGGTTCATCTTGCTTGGCCCGATCGTAGCCCGGCTTTGAACCATATTGAGCTTATATGGGACACTATTGGGCGGAAAGTGAGCGAAAGGACACCCCAGTTCAAACGCAACATGAAATAAACAATTCCCTTCATCAGAAATGGTTGCTGCTACCTTAGCAACAAATTAGTCGATTTATGGCAGGAATCAGAAGACGTTAAGATGCGGTTATCCGTTTGAATGGAGGCTGCGCACAAAGTACTAATTCTTTGGCGTATAACGATCAACCATGATGTGAACAGTCATCTGAAGATTAATTTTGAAATGTCTGACATTGTAAAGTTCGACTACAGTGAAACTTGTCAAATGCGTTTTTTTGTACAAAAAACACTTCATTTTGTTATTGAAATTGTGGTTATATAAATCATTTTTTTTTAAACATTTTTTTTCGTTGCAATGCCAATGTTATCGTGAACTATGTTTCAATGATATTATACACATATTTTATTATATTCCATCAAAAAAAGAGGCTGATTTTTCAAATTTTAAAAAATCAAGGCAGGGGTTAAAAATTTTTGTTACAGCTAACTAGCCCAGGACTTATTGGCAGCAGGACTTTACTAGCCCTGTTGGAAGAACTGCTAGTCCATCAAAACTGACCTGCTAGCCCTAGTATGCCTTAAATCTCAAGAGTTTGCTGCATAATACAAAGTGGGTCTCCTTTGTTTTGAAGGAGACATTATACACTGTATTTGATATTTTTGTTGATCTGTTATTTATTCTTTTGGTGCTTAAACTAACTTAGTTGTTCCCACATTCAAAGCAGACTTTTTATTGGCGTTCTTGGGGCAACTTACGGCAATATTCACAGAGCATTGTCTGGTATTTTTTTCATCAGCAACAGCCAACCTTGCCAGGGGAATCATTGTGTCCCAGTTCTGCCAACTTTTCAGGAAGTGAATGCTTGATTTTTTTGGTAAATTGTAAAGATCAAGGAGAAAAAACAATAGATCAAAGGAAAATGCCGCCAAATAAGCATGAACATGTGTGAGTCTCGCGCTAAAGACTTGACAGCCCTGCTGTCCTGGACACTATAATTATTTTTTTTCCGCGACTTTTCCTGTCGTATTTAGCATTTTTGGGGGATGAATTTTTAGCCTCGTTACTCCCTTCATCTACCGTTTTTCTTTGAAACTGACGAAGTTCCTGCGGTTCCCGTACTAAAATATTAAGAAATATTTTGTTGCATGGTTTCGTGCTCAAGAGCTGTGCAACAAGACAGGTCAATACCAATCAATACATCATACCCCCAAATACCGTTAATTGGAAATCTCGGCACGATAAGCAATGTACAATACCCCAAGCCATGGTATGAGAAATAAATATTTAAAGTACGAGAATTGCAATCAACACATGATACCAGGCCACCAAGACATGCCAGAGTTATTTGTTCTATTTTTAAAATATGTTCTACAGTTCAAATTCTTGGAATCCCGGATGACTTAATTGAATCGAAATGGCTAACATAGAATAGTGATAAAGGGATTTTTCACTTTCCAATTTTGGAAACGTCAAGAATTTTTTGTTACTAGTCCGTCGGGCATATCGGATTACACATTTTAATTGCCCGAGGCATAAATGATCTAGTCCCGGGCGTCGGGCTAGTGGATTTTTTAACCCCTGCAAGGTGTTGCAATACTTTTTTCCATGTGTATATATATGTGATGTGTACACAACATTACACTGGTTAATTGTTTTTGAAACAAATAAATCATCTGTATTGCACTATAAATGCTGTTGGTTAATTGTATGATGTATGCAGTTCCTGCAAATTTGCAGCAAACACGCAGGAGACAACATTATTTGAAAATAAATGTTAACTGCAGGTCTGCTGCAAACACACAGGTGAAAGATTAATTTGCATAACAATGTTTGCTGCAGGTCTGCCGCAAACACTCATTGCAGAAAAATGTTTGCAGCAGGTCTGCAGCAAACACTCATTTGCATTGTAAATTGTTTGCAGCAGACCTGCAGCGTATTTGCAGCAAACATGCCGCCAATACAGACTCTGTTCGCTGCAAGTATTTGCAGGAGACCGATTTTTCAGTAAGGGTATAATAAGAAGAAGTTTTTGAGTAGTACATTTTTTTTTTATTTTATGACCAACCAAGTTAGTCTCATTTGTATGTTAGCCAAAGTGTTGAAAAAATGGGTGAGTGGTACAAGAAATGATTTACCAGAAACTTGTACATCAAACGTTATTTTTTTTTCTTAAAATATATATTTTTTAAATCATATATAATACTGAAGATGAAATAAAATGCTTTTTGATCTAAAATAGAACTAAAAAAAATCCAAAATTGACAACATAGTAAATTATGTACATGAAAAAGCGACACAATTTTTACAAAACTTTCCTATGGCCATTTTTACAATGAATTAACGAATTACTTTGAATTACACTGATTGTAGTATTAAGTGCCTTAAATTTTTTTATGATAAATATACCAGCAGATGACTGGTTTGTCAGTTGTATCGTATTAAATATCTTGTATTATTGTACACTTCAGTTTTTTAAAGAGAAAACTAATTTTCAGCGTATCTTTATTAAAATTATAAAAATAAACAACTGTGGCCAATTTGGTATTGAAGTGAAAATGATCTATAGAGCCCAGCAACCGGCCTAATTACAAAAAATCAGTATATGGTGTTGTCATCCCCTGTCATTAACAGTGACGATGACGGCAATATTCAATCAGACTGGTCTTTCTTGTCCAGTGTAAATACTTCGTTCTTACTCTTACTATACTTGTTTGATGTATGTCATATCCGCAGATAGCGGTGGCCTAGGCATTAAACAAATGTTGGGTTGTTGATATTCGGACAGGAGGCCAACAAACGTTGCCATACCAGAATATACTGAGTGAAATAGTCTAAAATCCGAATGAGCTAAATAATGATGAAACAATAGTAAGATATGGTGTGCTATATAATTAATCGGTGATCTGCTTCGACAACTCTGTCACAAAAATGCAATTGCGTTTTTTAAGGATGGGTCATTGATATTCGAGGAATTATAAAAGGGTGATCTAATATATTTTGCAGATACTACGTCGTTATGCATCCTAAATTTTTAATGCATTTTTCATTTTTGTGCAGTTAAACTAGCTACGGACGTATAACAGACGTAGTACAATATGTTCGTAAAATATCCATGAAACTGATGTTCAACATTCGTCTACAGGACGTCTAGTAAACATTCGTATTACTGGTGTATAATCACATTTGTTTTTTCTTTCATTATTTAAACATTGTTTAATATTTGCCTTATACATTTCTTTCATTTAAACATTAAAGAACTGATACAGAAAGTACGGACCAGGAAATATTTTTTTAAAGTCTAAATTGAAAACGACATTTAAACCGTTGCGTTGGATTAAAACTGCAATTTTTATACGTGATCATGTAAAACAATATTCTTGGTAGAGGGGTTTGATTACAGCACAAACAACATTTTCCAACAGATAAAAAAGTGAAAAAGTATATTTTAACAAAGCGCATTAGACTTACAGGTTGAACAATTGATGTTCTTAAACCCTGCTGACTGCCATTGCATTGGCGATTGCCAAATAAATGGATCACTAGATGTACCAAAATGAATATTAATATTAATTTAATACCAAACTGAAAACAATAAACTTGGGGAAAAGATGGTATACCACAAACATGAGTTGCACAAATTTGTACACAATATCCGGATTTCGACAATTAATGTCTCTTCAGTGATGTTAGGGATCGGAACCATATTCGAAAGTCCATATAATTAACCTCAATTTCGGATAGACTCTTGAATTTTGAACAGTCGAAATAGGATGAACAAATCATATAAACGCCAAGGAAAATATAATACAAACGAAAAAATATTAACGTTTCTCTAATTCTTATTTGATTAATTCTTTTCCAGACTTTGTGGTTTCTTATATTTTATCATCGTGTGGTTCATATGGTCTCAGATGTTTATTGGTCAAAATTTGATAAAACTTTCTTGCTTTCCTCTAATTTCCTATTGTGATGTCATGGAAAAATGCGACCATGTCTGATGACGTCACATTAAGAACTCACCTTTCTGCGGCAAGTCATTCAAAAAAAAAGATAAAGATTGTCTGTTTATCATTCTACAAATCATAAGATTGGTTACACCACCAAGTCTCTCGCAATACGATTTTTACACACACTCTACACTTAAGTTTACATTTTTAAATATTTAAACGTTCTGAGTTTTGAAATCAAAAATAGTGGTAGAACATTGTATCTTTATATTGTTTTTCATATTATTTGGAAATCTAAAACTTTGCGGACCCTCAGTATAGTTGCTCGGTATGGTTCTTCCGGGCCCTCAGTATAGTTTCTCGGTATAGTTCTTCCGGACCAACAGTATAGGTTTTCGCTATAGTTCTTCCGGATCCTCAGTATAGGTTCTCGGTATAGTTCTTCCGGACCCTCAGCATAGTTTCTCAGTATAGTTCTTCCGGACCCTCAGTATAGTTTCTTGGTATAGTTCTTCCGGACCCTCAGTATAGTTTCTCGGTATACTTCGTCCGGACCAACAGTATAGGTTTTCGGTATAATTCTTCCGGACCCGCAGTATAGTTTATCGGTATATTTCTTCCGGACTCTCAGTATAGTTTCTCGGTATAGTTCTTCAGGACCCTCAGTATAGTTTTTCGGTATAGTTCTTCTGGACCAACAGTATAGGTTTTCGGTATAGTTCTTTCGGATCCTCAGTATAGGTTCTCGGTATAGTTCTTCCGGACCCTCAGTATAGTTTCTCAGTATAGTTCTTCCGGACCCTCAGTATATTTTCTTGGTATAGTTCTTCCGGACCCTCAGTATAGTTTCTCGGTATAGTTCTTCCGGAAACCTCAGTATAGTTTCTCGGTATAGTTCTTCCGGACCATCAGTATAGTTTCTCGGTATAGTTCTTCTGGACCCTGAGTATAGTTTCTTGGTATAGTTCTTCCGGACCAACAGTACAGTTTCTCGGTATAGTTCTTCTGGACCCTCAGTATAGTTTCTCGGCATAGTTCTTCCGGACCAACAGTATAGTTTCTCGGTATATTTCGTGTTACATATTATTATTTAATTAATTTAGTTCGATAATAACAGAAGATTTGTTTTATTGAAAGAATGGACGAGCTAGGATTACGTATTCAGTGAAAAGTGAAGCATTCTTGTTTTTCTCACCAACTACAACTGACACTATTTTTTCTAAAAATGTATTTATGAAAGGTAAAGCAAAATATTTTGAAAAGTAAACATTAAAGTCTTTACTGCCGATGAATAAACAAACCAACCAAAGTTAAGAATTGTTGAAATTAAAAAAAAATCAAGAACAATTGCCGTAATAAATGGCACTGCGAGTGTGTCAGATAATTTGATATTTTCTTCGTACTCTTAGTATTGGTAAACATTTGTCATGATGCCGAAAAATATAAATTTGTAAAACTATTAAATATATTATATTCAATTGACAACTTAAAAGACTATAAAATGTCGACATTATATGTCGATGCATATCCTCATGATGTTTTTTTGTACATACTCTTGTTTGAAAAAATAATTAAATAGAATTAAAGGAAAAGAAGCGATATTTCTATTAATTCATGACACTACACCCTTGATTTGAAATTTTATCTAACAAGTTAAACACACTAATATTGCTCATTGTTTATGTCTTTATAGGTGCCGTCATCAGCTTTTATAGCAATACAGACAGCATTATTGGGGAAACAGTTGCTCTACCTTGTAAAAACAAAAAAGGCACTGACTTAGTGCAATGGACTCGCCGAGACAAAAATACTGAAAAATCTTTTACAACTGTATACACTGATGGGTGGCGAATAAATACAGGTTTGCAACATCACGAACGACTGATGATCATTGGTTCGAGAGGTGGACAAAATTATGGATTACAAATATCAAATGTTACTATGATGGATTCTGGGTTATACAGATGTGCAGTGGATACCACAACTAATCTGACTTATTATTTTGTTACTTTAAAAGTTGAAGGTGAGGGCTCTACCAATTAACTAAATTAAAACAAACTTTTATAGAGATATCTTCAACAGTATCAACAAAAGGAGTATAGTACGATTTTAGTGACTTTTTTTCCAAAACTGAATTGCATTTCAATTTATTTTTCGAATTTTCAGATATATAAAAATTATTCCATAAACTTGAATCAATCATAATGTAGTTTTTAATATTTTCTTTTCGTAGTCCTGAAAAAATAGTGAATTTGGTGACAATTGCATCCATTGGACACATGTATGCTAATAATGTTATACAATGTACACCTCCTTATAAATTGCTAGTTGACAATTATCCCTTTTGGTAAGGCCTGCGCTTTGTGCTAACTTGACGGAGATATTAAAAGAAAGTCACGTCTATCTCATCATCAACCGTAACCTAATACGTAAATATGTTCGTTAACAAATGTGCATGTATATACACAGGTTAAAAGTATAATACTTTTGTAATCGTCATAAAATGTCAGTTTAAATTGCATAGCCAAATTATGCTTCGATATGTATCTTAGTGAAAAACTGTTGGAAATAAAAAGCGCATGAATTCTGATATAAAAAATGGTTATTTTCAGGCTTAAAGCTTGAACTTTGAAAATGTCAATGATTGTTTCATTTGAATTCATGTTTTGAACCGGAAAAATACTCGGAAATATTTATACTAATTGCGAATAAATCATTACTATATATAGTGTTTCAATGTTTCCAATTTGCTGTACAATACATACTTGTATGCTTATTATAAGGAAATAACGTGATGAAAAAAACCTAATCTGTTTCCTTATACATTTACTAAAACACTATGCCAGTCGACCTTATTCTTTTTAGATCGTTTTTTTATTCTACTGACCTAGATAAAAAAAAAAAAGGAGGGGATGAAATCTCAACGAATAGTTCAACCCTGCTTAATTTTCATTGGTCCGTCCAAAGTCAGATAGACACTGTACCTTCTAAGAAGTTATCTAATGTCATGATTGTGTTAATGATTGTATCATTCTAATATTATACATATAATGATGTTAGTCATTATTTCGAAAGTAGATTATTTAATGTGTTACATATCATAATGATTTTCATTTTTTTTTAGTGAAGAGTGTATGTTGCCCTCCAGATGTCTTTGAATTCCTCTGAATTTTATTGAAAGATTTTCATGTTCTGTGAATGCATAAATTATGATAATAATGATGACGAGGAAGATGATGATATATGACTGTTAATTGTCCATTTGCAAGTTAAATGGATACTCATGAAGATAAATATCATCATGAGCCAAACTGGGCTGGCGTTTTTATATGATGGTTCACAAGCTTAAGTTTTCAGTTCACAGGAAGACATCTCACCCTGCCTAGACACTTTATTTTGACTCCAAGACAACCAGTCTTTGCTCTGACTTTTAAATACCGAGTGTTTGTTGGATTAACAGGAACAATGATTGTTTAATTTATTGTAATCCGACTTGAAATCTAATCTACGACCTGCCACAATCAGGCGAATAATCTATACTTTGAAACCATCGTCCGTTTCATAGTGATTAAGTTGTGTGCCCTCATATCATAGACGTGTCATACCGTTGTTGTCTAATTGTTTGTTTTGTTTCTGAATTTGTCAATGTGATTGTATTGTTCAGTTAATTTTTTTTCGGTAAGACGTTTTGGTCTATTATAACTTTCTGTACCAAGTCAGGAAAATGACAGTTGTTAACCATTCGTTTTTGTGTTTGAGATTTTGCCATTTGATTAGGAACTTTCCTTTTTGAATTTTACGGAGTTCAGTATTTTTGTGTTTGTATTTTTTTTTTCTATATGTGGATATTGCCCTGAACTTGAATTTCCCAATGCACAACTGTGGCTTTGTTGATTTCTAGCAAGACTTAAAGTGAAACATGTAAACATATTTGCTAGGGATCTAGTTCACTTCAATTTGGTAGAATTTAATCCTTACTGCAGGTTTTGCAGTGATCCTGAGTCAGATATTTGATTTACTAGCTTTTTCTATGACGTTTTGCGGTTTTCCGATTTTGTTTACCAATTCAAATCTCGTCTCTTATGTGAAAGAAATAAAATTTTACCACTGTTATAGATATATTTCCTATAATTGTGTTTAGCCAAAAAAAAAACCAGAATTTTAGTGATAAAAGTTTCAAAAAGGCTTGTAAAAAAAACAAACATCTTCTTTGTTGAATAAGCATTTTCACGTTACTTTTTTCAGATAAATTTGAGGACCTGAGAACCCATTCTGCATATACCGTAAATAATACAACATTTCCATTTATGAAGAACACAGAAGATACCAGAACCTTTTCTTGTAAATCATGTTTTTATTTACCTCATAACATTTGCAATGCCAATTTCAAGTAAAAAAATATATACGGTATAAACAAAAATAACATAATCATTATTCCATGACAATAAAAGAACATAAACATAATAAAAAAATTTACACTGCTTCACAACACATGTTCCATTAACAACCGACAAAAATCTCAGAGATAGCATTTATGTTTTATGCATATTTGTATTGTTTTTATATTGGACCTCAAGAAATAATATGAAATCTGAGAAATACCTACCATTGCAAAATAAAAGTAAATTGACAGTAACAGTAAAAACACATATCACCAGAAAATAATAGAAAGCCAAAAAAACCTAGAAACTGGCATATCAGTAGGAAAACAGGCTATTCTTGACATTTTGAAACCGTAGGATAGCTTAGATTTAATCTGTGTACTGTCCTTCCAAGGGCAAAAAGACAGATTACCACGCACAAATAAGGTATGCATAATGGTTATCTTTCTTACAAAAAAATGTATTTCGATATAATGAGTTGTTGTGTATATGAAGAATGGACTTTAATGTTACAGTTTTTTTTTGCACTATAGTATGTAGGAATAATAAACAAAAATAAGAAATCTAACACATCAATCTATGTACTAATTGTATTGTTACATTTTAGCAATTCCCATTGTGTCAATCCTGTCGATACCGCCAATGATTGTTGTGATTGTTCTTGCATTGATTGCAGCAATTATATTATTTCAAACAAGACGGAAGAACAAAGTATCATCTTCACCAGTGAATAATCAACCGGCCGAGATTGAAGAAGTCCAGCAAAATGATCATTATTATGATAAGGTCGATTACGAGGAGATGTCTTGCGAAGTTCAAAACAATTCTCTTAATAATGAACCATATTACCATTATCCCGATTCAAGAAATGTCGAAATGATATTGGTGAATCAGGAAAACCCTTTGACAGGGCCATCACAGGAAATCTACAGTAATGATCAAGCAAACGTTTCCGAACAGACCCACGACTATTCCTATGTGAGCAACCTTTATCAACCCCTCACTGAACATGCTGAACATCGGGGACTTTACTCCCATACATATGCACAATGTCCACCATTTCAAACTGGGAATGATTACCACAACATGCACAACATTGCTGACCCAAGTCAAATGGATAATTTGTAGCAGCATCTTTTGTCTAAATAGAAAACGTTAAACATATATATTGCTGATACACAATTAGTATTTTAGATGTACATATAATATTGGGAGCAGCTTTTCGTAAAGTTTCTTTTTACTTTTGTGATTTGAAACAGTTGATATTTTTATTGTTGTTTTATTATTGGTGTATTGTTATTGAATGTTGTAAATGTTTGTTTTGTAAATACAAAAGTTCAGTTAGAATGTTTGTATATTTTTCAGCCCATGAATTAATAATTGCATACAATAAATGTCCCACTAACTATCGATTTCCAAAAGTAAACCAATAAGCACGCACAGAAAAAAAATCATCAAATGAAATAAGGTGTTTTATCCCAAACAAAACAAATATGAAGGAGAGATGTGACATATATTACGTCAACGAGATAGAACTCAGCAACTCTTACAGCTAATGTTCATATTGTCTTTGTCTTTAGTGTAAATAATATATTTTGTTAATATCTAATTTAAGTAATAGAATATGCAAAAAAAAGCATAAATACTTTTTAAAAGATTGACAAATATTAGGTTCCAAAAAATCGTCGGTCTATAGTAGAGATTTTCAATAAATTGACATGACTCAACGTGATCAACCGATCTCTAATTCATTGAAGTGTGATGAAAAGGATCTAGTTCTGCATTTAAGTTTTTCCTGTTCTGCGGTTATGTTTTTCCTGTGTTAAATGGTCATTGTTTACATGTGTCTTAATTGATATTCAACAGTGACATTTTTTCTTTAAATATTGTTTATCAATAACATTAACAGTAACAATTTCACTATACCAGATTTACCTAATAAAAACATTGAAGATTTGTTTCAAAATAAACAGAACTAAACAAAAACCAAAGAAAACAGTCAACCTTCAAGGTAGGTACTGAGCCAAGTGGTGGTTATAACATGTCTAATTATGTTTGATATTGGAAAACGTATCCCAAACATCAGGCTTATAACGTTGTACACAAGACGCGCGTTACGTCTACATAAGACGCATTGATGTCGCGCGAATTTTGATTTATGGCATCAGTTAAAGTTATTAACATTACAATGATAAAAATATTACACATTCAACAGGGAAATTAAAGAAAAGATTATTTGTTATCATATCAGCTTCCTTCTTTTTGCCACACTAGTTTATAAATGCGTCATGATATCTACAAAAAAACACATTTTTTACATTTTGTTTGTATTTAGTTTTGGCCATCCACCATAGGAAAATGAATAAAATAAATGCTTTGCATCCATTGGCTCATAACCAAATTGTACAATACATGTAATAGTCTTGTAGTCATATTGACGGAAATGATTGAAAGCGGATACAGGCCTTAATATTATCTTTCATTGTAGAATATTTTGTTAGTTGAGCTGCTCAGTAAAAATAGCCTTGTATGGATAAGCGTACGTTAGCCATACGTATTAATTAGGGTTATACACGCGTTATTTTCCAGATATTGTTAGTAACTGGTCCTTTTTGTATTTGTTCTATTTTACCTATTTTTTTAGGGGGAAATCAAATCTCTAATGGAAACAATGCTTGAAGATTAATATTGTAAGCAATAAGTATTTGTAACAGCAATACATTAGGGATCGTAGCGGGATCGTTGTAGAAGCGTAATTAGGACGTAGTAACATCGTGAAAGCTACGAAAATTTACATTTGCATGCCGCTCATATCGCGACCTCACCACGATCTGGATTTATTTTGGATCGCGGTGAGCGGTGAGCGTAGTACGATTGTGGTCTAGTGGGACTGGGTCTTAAGTGTTTGCTCAAATGACATTTTACCCATTTATTTGTATTAAAGGGTCATTAAATGTCAAATTCAAATTCACCGATTTGACTCAAATTTCTATATTTGATTAATAGCATACCAAAACGTATATCCAAAAAAGTCTACAATAAACAATTTGTGAGGCATGAGCTCGATAATATGTATCATCGTATCGATTGCATTCTCTTCTAGAAGTCACCTCAGTAATGGTAGAATGTGCCCCAACGACTGCCGACATTCATATTAACGATTAAAACATAGATATAGATAAAAATGGATAGCGGACTCGTGCAATTGGATTTTTCTAGGTTTGTTTAAATCATATCATAAGTTTAAAATATATGCTAATCATCATTTTTATCTACATATAAATGAGTGTTTGTGGATCTAATCGGACAATCAAATGATTTACCTTTGTTTCGCTTGCAATGTTGATATAATTTACCTTTTAATAACTGAACACATATAGTTCATTTGTAATCCATCTCTAGATTATGGGTTTCATTAAAGGTCACTTGAATATTGGTTCAAGGAGGTTGAAGTTATCACTTACAAGTGAATAATTCACCAATGATGTTTCTTAGCTTGTTTTGACAAAATGGAACAATACTCGTGTGGATGTAAAAAAAAAATCACTTTTTCACTTCCAATGATGATTTAATGAAAAAGAAAATAACATGTCTCAAAGCAAGTGTCCCTTTAAGCAGCAATAATAACTACGTTGGTTTTTTTGGAGTTTTTTTTACATTATCATATGATCATCGGTCATCATGGTTTGTTTCTGAATAAAGACCATTTTATAAGGGTCAAGTCTAGCACCCGTTGACCCTACGGTTTCAAAGAAGATAATGTAAAGAGCATTTCTCCGTTTCGCTTTCTCGTGGTAGGGGCAAATGTTTTAATGCAAATTAAGAACAATTGTGAGAATATTGAAATAAACATAAATGAATAATGTCTCATTTTTCATGCCCTGTTTCCTCAATCGAATTAATAGAATTTGTTTCTTTTTCATAGTCATTTTACTGCAAGCCATTTTCAGCTTGTTTTCGACTGATGAGTTTGAATATTCTGTGATAAACTTTGCCTTTCTCTTCTACGTAAGAACCACCCGGTTTTTGAATGTCATGTAGAAGCATTGGCAGTTCTCATTTCCACGTGGTTCAATGACTATGATATTTTGTTGCATACTTACTTAATTATAACTAACATATGAGCTTCGTGAAATAGAAATCGACCTTCTGCAAACGAAGTTCATTACATCTGTTAACCTATCGTGGGTTGAAAAAATCTCTCAAAACAGTCTGTAACAGTTTAAAAATTGAATTTTGTCGTTATTAGAACCCTACAAACATTTGACAAAACAATACATACTCATGCAAGACTTTTAATTGTAACTGATTGTTCCAAAATCAATATAAGGTCGAAGTCTATCCGACGCAGCTCATATTTTATAATAGTATACAGTGTTGCCGTTCTAGTTTAAATATTTAAATTATTCTAACTAAATTACAAAAAGTCGAGATATATCTTTTTGTTTAAAATTCATTTACGGACACGTAGTGTGCCTCATTAATTTGATTACATATGCCAATTGAACTATATGACTGGATTACAACTTACATGTGTTACTCTTGTAAGTACAAATCTGGTTTTCAGTCTAATATGGCCTCGGGGTCCATTTTCTATAGATGATATAGGACATGCCGCTGGTATAGGTCACCTTTACACGCTTAAATATATGCGAATAAGTCGGGAAAACTATCAGAAATATATGATTAGGTCAATAAAGTTCACATAACATCTTCCTTTGTCATCTTTCTTGCATGGTGTTCCCGGCTGTTTTTATCAAACAATTTTTCTCTTTTGCCACTTTGATATTCCACTCTTACATTATAGACCATTACACGCCACACGAACCTAAACGATATGGGAAAAGGTTACATTTTTACCTACGCAATATATGAAAAGGTATACATTTTTTAAAATATATATTATATGGAAAGGGTGGGTTAACAGAACCCAAGCGGCACCCCTATAAATTAAGTATTGAAGTAGCCCCCTTTTCCCCACCAGAGAATATGGCAGGCCACATTCAAGTAATGAGGACGATATTGTAGTTAATATACGTCGATATCTGTGAAACGGATATTAATAACGGTAGAAAAAATCGTGATAGCATCTGCGATTTTCGAAGAAATGATTCCACTTTTGCAACTCGGAGTTCTTGGTTTGAAAGCTTCCTTGTAAGCCACAAGGTTAACGCTCTTTCAAGACATCATGATAGAAAATTCAAGCTCTGGAATTTCGTATCATACACGAAATTCTTATTTAATGCTTATTTGAGTAAACTCCACTTATCATTTGAAATTCAAAGATTTTAGTGACGAGTCACATCCGTATCTTTCTATAATACATTGCTCATTACATTATTTGTATCTTTTTTAAAATTTGCTCATCGATTGAGAGCAAAATAAAGGCAACAGCAGTATACCGCTGTTCAAAACTCATAAATCCATGGACAAAAACCAAATCGGGGTAACAAACTAAAACTGAGGGAAACGCATTAAATATAAGAGGAGAACAACGACACAACATTAAAATGTAACACACACAGAAACGGACTAAGCATTAGACAAAATCCATGAGATTAACAAATATAACATCAAAACCAAATACTTGTCTCTTTTTTTTTAATTTCAGAAACATAATTTGTGTTTGTCTGTACAAAATCTTTGAAATTTGAAAATGTTGTCAGAGGCAACTCAACACATACTGAGCGTAATATGACTTATTTCAATTCTGTCTTTCGATCCAGACTCGTTTTTTAATAGAATAAAAGACTGGTTATTTTACAATATGTTTGATGCGTTATAATTAGGCTTACGAGTTGTATATTCAAAACACACAGGATAACCAAAATTACTGTCAAAATTTACATTCTTTCCAAAACTGATATGATTTCCCCATGCTCTTCTTATGTTTTTTTTTTCTTTTTAACCATAACATCACATATGGAGCGAAACTGTATAAAGGCAAAATCTATCGTTATTTACATTTTCGGCCTTGCATCTTTTAAAATTTGTTTAGGTGTTATTTTCTTGGAAATTAAGTAAGACAAAGAAACCATAAAAATTATCAATATCCCAAGCAACGTAATTTCTATACATATGTAAAAAATTGAAGGTATTGTCTGTAAATATTTCACCAGATTCCCTATACCCTCTTTTGTGCATTACTACCATTTAAGAACGCTGGCGTACTACAAGTAGCCCGGGATGGCTACAATGAACAATTGTATTCAGCACATCTATGCATTGGTGTGAGTTCATAAAGCATCGGTCTGCAAATAATCAGCAAGTTAGTGTTCGACATGTTATCTTTAAATTTGTTACATTTATAGCTGCATATATTTCCAGACTAAGGGCTTGTGCATAATAAAACGAACTTATTCTGCTCGAAAATGATAGTTGGATAATTAATTTATCCCTGTATTTACCTGTTAAACATGCACGCACATTTTCTCTAAAGCTGCACGCAAACGTTATGATTTGTGCGCAATTGTGATGTGTATGCGCACAAATATTATGCACCGAAAAAAGGTACAGGTATTATTTTTTTTTCATTCAGTTTAATGAAAGTGAGATGGTCAAATAATAATTCATTTTTTCTAATGAGTAATGAACTTGCAAGTGAATAAATCCACCCAATTGAATACATATTCATCTAACTTTCAATTTAAGCCCTAAGCTAGAAATGGGATACGCATGACGAAGGCATGTTCACCTATTGAAAGGAAATGAATGTCAACATTGGAAGTGAAACAAGGATAAACCATGTGATTGACTGTGTCGATCCACAGAACTCGTTCTCATGCAGGTAAAAACGAAATATATTTTTAAAACTTATAATATAGAACTAAACAGACCTAGAAAAATCTAATTTGGCGAGTTCGCTATCTTTTATATCGAGTTATATGACCGTCGTCACGGTATTTGGAAACATCATCCAGCACATCAAAACGGACAGTTTTTTGAGTTGTGCAAAATAAAGTATACGTAATTATGTTGTTGTTATAATGTTACTAAAATAATAGGAAGATTTGTCAATGTGGTTGGCATTTAAGAGGGTGGAACATTTTAAGGCCCATTATTCGTCTATTGGAGTGTCGATCATGGCGTCTTGTTCGTCATACTGATACTGAATCATTTGTATAGTGATGACTAAACTGGCCAACAAATTGACTAAATGAATTGTTTTACATTGTCTTATCGGGGCCTTTTCTAGCTGACTATGCGGTATGGCTTTGCTTATTGTTGAAGGCCGTACGGTGACCTATAGTTGTTAATGCCTGTGTAATTTTGACCTTTTGTGGATAGTTGTCTCATTGGCAATCATACCACATCTTCTTTTGTATAAAAAAAAACAACATTGTGATTAGAAAAAGCGTGCACCCGCTGAAATGTCTCGACTACTTTACTTGCCATTGAATTATGTTGAAAGTCTTAACCTTAAATGTCAAGCTTTTACTAAAAGTTTCACATAAACATTTTGAAAGATCCACGACAAGGACGTTAAGTCTATTAAATCATGTTAGACAGACATGTACACAGCTACTTTTGCATAGGTACCATTTGTGTACTATTTATGTACCACAAATCTGTAGTACTGGAAATCTACTTTTAATATTCAACACTATTGTGTTACTTACGAATTATTGTAATATTTAAGTACCTGTATTTTACAGTACTTGATTTGTACTTGAAATTTATGTACTACAGATTTTTGGTTGCACGGTTACATTTTCAGCATTTTGAACGTTTGTCTTTTTCAAACCTCATGAAGTTATGATTTTCAAACATGGAATACTGTGATCATTGTTGGCATCATCTTTGTACCAATATTTTGAGTACAAATCAAGTACTGGAAAATACAAGTACCTAAATATTACAATAATTTTAAAGTAAAGAAATAGTACTAAATATTACAAGTAAATTTCTAGTACTAAATATTACAAGTAAATTTCCAGTACTACAGATTTTAAGTACAGAAATAGTACCTATGCAAAAGTAGCTGTGTACACCTAACATTTATTTTATTCACCCAATATAGTTGACCTTTGCTTATGACAAATTGAGAAACAGACTAGAACACACAAACTAATCACAAGCTAATGAACTATGCAATGAGGTCAATACAATCATTCCCCACGTTAAATGTGATTGACCCACTACTTATAGTATATGAAACACATCAAGACACAAAAACTTAACATTGACCGATGAACCATGGAAACTATGTCGAGGTCATAATATACCTGCCAGGCATACGTGTACACATTGCAATCTTTCGATACACTAAGCATAGTTTTACTTACTGTTTATAGTACTTTGAATAATAGACCAAAATACAAAAACTTAACCTTGACCGATAAACCATGAATATGAGGACAAGATCAGATGTTACCTGCCAGACAGACGTGTAAAATTTGCAATTATTCCATACACCAAATATTGTTTACCGATTTCTTATAGTACTTGAAAAAATGACAACCTACAAACTTTACATTGAACAATGGCCAATGAAAATAAGGTCAAGGTCAGATGAAACCTGAAAGACCAAAATGCACGCCTTTAAATCAATAAATACACCACATATGGTTGACCACTTGCTTGAAGTAGCTGAGAAACAGACATGATCAGGTAACTTTAATCTTCATCACTGATCATTGAAATGCGGTCACAATCTGTCTGACAGATATGTCGACGTTGCAAAGGACCATAAAACAAATACAGTAAAGTTATCATTTGAGTGAAAAATTTCCATATTCCCATCAGTATGGATAAATGACTATTGAAATGTAAGGAAAAGATACTTTTCACATTGTTACACCACGGTAGCTGTCTGCATGTTTAAGAATCACTTTTTCAATTTTGTCAACATGGTCAAGGCGAGACAAAACAAGTCAAAATACAACACAAAATACTTTATTCAATAACGATAACAACCATTTTTCATAAATCAGCTGGAATGTTTACATACCTGCCATCATATTCTAAATGTTCATGGAGTATTTACATGCAAGGTGGCTCTCATAGTTCTACAAACCCTGAAAGTTAACCTTCAAATTTATTGCAATGTTGTTTATTTGTTTCTTCAAGCTTTTACAATCCTTTACCATGGTTGATTATTTTGTTTTAAATTGTAGACAAAATTGCTCTTTCAAAATTTTCAATTTGGAGTCTCCATGGGGGTAATCCACCACAAAAAGTGACAGTTGACAGGTATGTGTTTAACTGATAGACATAATAAATATCTTCTGTTAACAAAAAAATATGAAGTCATTTAGGTGAATACAAACTTTCGAATGTACAGAATCAGGTAACTTTATTTATATTTATAATATTATATTCTTTGGTGATGAAAAATAACAAATATATATAGAATAATGGCACTTTTGTTTTTGATTCTAACTTGATCATCCAGAATATAGAGCTAGCCTGCAAGCTTATATTCGAGCTGATGAAGACAGTATAATAAAAATAAATGCCATTATTCTTTTAACAACATTTTGTCTTAACTGTATGTTTTTTGCTTGAATATGCAAGTAAGATGAAAAAGCTAGTAAAACTGCTTTAAACATACTAACTGTTGTGATAGTTGTTATGTTTAATAAATAATGTTACATAAATTTCATAGATAATGTTATGTAGATGTCATGTGACGTTGCCCAAGTAAAAAAAATCATTACATAATATTTTTGAGTATCAAGTCATATTGCCAAAAAAATATCATAACCATAAATAATGACAGTTTTTTTTTGACACATTTGCATTCATTTTATTACCCATTATTCATCTCAATTAGCTCTGACTTGATGAAAAATTTATCCCAGATAAGGTTACTTATTTTGAAGTACAATTATAATTGGAATGTTCTTGATATGCATACTAGAAACAACATTTCGGACATCAACTCATAAAAAAATGTGCATGTACAAATATATTTATTAATACAGAAAATTATCTAGCCTTTGAAAATAATCTCAGTTTTGTCATTGGATGAGATCTAGGACTGAAATTTGCTACTAACTAATGGAATTCAGATCATACAGTGACAGATCAATCTCATCTATACCTGGAAATCAACCTAACCAGAGAAATATTTTGATATATAAATAGTTCGACTCCAACAAATACCAGAAGTTTAGTAACTGTTATAATTCTATGCAATAGAAAAAATAAAAGTATGGCTGTCTAAACATCTATATAAATAAAATTTTTAAATAAATACAAACAAATTGTTCAGATATATGGATATTTGAATCCTTAAATATATACATGATTATTTCTGCAAATGATAAAAAGTTAATCTCTCAGTAAAATACAGATCATAGAAAGTAAATAAATGAGATTGAGATGGAGGTTCTGGCCAAGTTTCATAAAAATCTTCGAAGGTTCATCCACATTATTACTGATGTCTTAAAAAACGTTTATCACAAATTGATCTCAATGTTGAAAACAACACAACAAACCATACAAAGTTTCATACAAATCTTTGAAGGTTCCTCCCACATGGTAACTGATGTCTTAAAAAACGTTTTATCACAGATTGAACTCAATGTTGAAAACAACACAACAAACCATAAGATGATACGACTGCTACATCTAAACCTCTCAACTTGGCTAGCTGCTATCATGTCTTATACAGTTTTCCAAAAGACGAACAGAATTATTTTATGCTGAATTGAATGTAAACTTATATAAATCACTACATATATAACTAACAATATATTAATTTTAAAATCAGTTTATATATCATTCTTGATTTCATTGAAAAATCAATAAAAGACCAAATTAAAATATAAATGATATGTGTTGAAAATGAGGCACTTCATTTTATTTTACATGATCACAACTGTTCTAGTATAAAAATATAAAATATGTAAAAGATCTTAAAAATGAAGTAAAAATAATACAACAACACTGAGACAGTGTAGGCCTGACTTGGCTGTAAATACTGATACTTGCACATGGAAAATGCTCTTGACAGTTTAAGATTCAAATATATTTATTACTGTGAAAGTACTTTTATTTGTGGGGTACCAATTTTCGTGGTTTTTGTGGATGACTTTATCCACGAATTTAAGTGTCCAACAAAATAAAACAACTATTGTCCAAATCAAGACATGGAAAGATCCTCATCAGAAATGATCAGGTTTGACTACTGATATGGTCTAGGGAATAAATTGAATAATGCCAAGTCAATCTACACGGGTCAATGTTTACTTTGCAATTTCCTCATAATCAGACTATTTGTAACATTCGTTTCTTAAGGCTTTAATTTTTAATTTTTTTTTTTTTTTTAGAAAAAATAAAATCCAGGAATTTAAAAACCTACAAACATGTAGATATTGCTAAAACCACAAAAAATAATACCACGAATTAAAGTACTTTCACAGTATATAATCACACACTGATGATCAATTAGAAGTCAATACTGAATTTCCTTCTATTTTTAAAGCAAATTTACAAACTTTTTGAAACAGTGAGCATGAAATTTATTCATGAAATTGCTATTCAAAAGTAGAACAAATATTTCCAGGTCAACTTTTCACATTTTACTTTTAATGGTTGAAGATTGAATATGCATGTAGTTTTTTTCACCTACAAAGACCAATTTGCAATGCTCAAATGGAAAAAGGTCTTATTAGTTATCATTTAATATTTTCCTAACATGATTACATATATAAATCTTATTAATCTAACATTTGGTTTTAAAGGAGAAGCAATGATACAGTCACTTTTTTGGCAGCTTAATTTTTTTAGAACACTACAATGTGTAGTAAATTTACCAAATAACAACTTTGCTCTGATCATCATGATCATATCACAGAAATTAGCCTGGGGTACACTAGTATTTGTATTATTGAATTAAGTTTTACAATATAGACATTCAATTATTGGATTTGATTAAAAACTGCAAAAAAATGTAAAAAAGCCTTACAGGTATTTTCAAAATTTATTCTTAGAGATGAGTCAATCTGTACCCATAAAATATTTTTTAATATGATGAATTTAAAAATAAATATTAATGCCTGTAAAAAAAAAAATGTTTTGCGTAAGGTCTATCTGATATCCTAAACATGTCCCAAAACTATGAATAAAATGGACAATTAATGCCTCTACAACATGTTTATTTAAACATAACAAAATTAAGTAAAATCAATTTAAAAAAAATACATTTCACTATACTAAACATTACACACCACATCTTATCATTTATAGTTACAGTAAACTAATATATTTTTTGGAAATTTTTAAGAAATGATCTATTAAAATAAAGAATGATTTTGAGATGTAAAAATTTTTTTTTATTTTTCAGACGATTGGATTCTAAGATTTCAGAAACATGTCAAAATTTGAAATTCAAAGACATGATATAATGTGGTATGTACTTTGTTAAGTAATATGAGGCAGGCATTACCTGTTAATGGGGACGAAGTCTGTATGAATTATTTTTTTGTAACTTAAATATTTGTTAAAAAAAAGAAACGGAAATACCGTAAAGTTTCCGATTTTGGTTCTGTTGTTAGGGATTTTAGTTGTGACGTTATTTAAGTTATGATGTCATATGCGATGTAAACAAAGAAACGCTATCATCAGGTAACGTTTTTTCATATGAAGGAATTATTAAAAATGAAATTGGTATTGCGTTCCTCCCTATTTATACTAGACTGATAAATATATATTTTACTCAAAGATTCATACAAACAAAACCGGAAAAAGGAAGTACATTGTAGATTTCTGCGCAGGTCCGGGATTTCAAAAAGGCGACAAAAAAAGATTTGAACAATTTTGAGTTCATTAGTACAATGAAAAATTCGGGAAATTTTCCCGTATTTTTTTTTTATTGAATTTTCTACTGTTATTGGGGACTACGTCCCCATATAATTCATAGTTTACATTTAAAAAAAAAACACACAAAATCTATCAAAACAGGAGTACAAATATTACTCTTAAGGTGATGAATTCATAGAAATTGCTGCTTCTGTATTTTCCTTCTTTGGTGGATTACATTTCCTTCTAACTAAGAATACAGCCACTCCAACTACTACTACCCCTAGAACAGATCCAATAACTATTGCTGCAATCGTTCCATCATTCAGTTTACCTTTAAAAATATACAAAGATAATAATTAACTTCATAATCTCTATCTTTTATCAGCACAGACAATTATTTACCATAAATATCACATGTACAAGATCTTATTTACAGCAAAGATAAATGAAATATAACAATTAGATATATATAGTCAATGCTCAAATTAATTAAACTCATAAAAACATACTGTTCAACTAATCAACTAATTTTCGCAAGCGATGTATTTTCGAAACTTTGGCAAGTAGAAAAATAAAACAAAAATAAATCGGCAGGAGTGTGCAATTTTGATTTCTCCTTATTTATCTACATTTAATAAAGGAGAAGGTTCACAAAGGGTTCAAATTGGCCCTAATTTTTTTATGTTTTTTTTAAATCGGGCCAAAATATTACAAGTTTCACAAAGAAATAATTGTCATAATACTATTAAGACAAAAATATATTTCTTGGCACTTCCCTTAAAAATTTATGAAGCTATGACCCCTTAGCTAAACATAATTTTTGTACTTTTTTACCAGAATTTTGATAGTTTTTGGCATCATTTACCTTGGCCACCATCCACGATCCAATTTTTTTTTTTATATCGCTGAATTCTATGTAAAAATTGGAATCTTTTGGTTACAACACATTCTGAATCGTTGGTGACGGCCAAGGTGTTTCTATAGTTTTTAGGTCTGAAAATAGCACAAAATCCTCATATTTTGACAAAATGACCAGAAATGCGCTTTCTTTGGAAAATATTTATGTACTTTTATGAAAAGAACTGATGTATTTAGCATTAAGACTTTTGAAATAGACCCATTTACGAACCAAATTGTGACCTTTTTGGTGTTTTATAATAGTTGATATTTAAGGCCATTTTGTGCCATAAGTGAACCTTGTCCTTTAAGAATCACAAAATAACATTGCTGGGGAAAAGGACAAGAAAGGACTAAATGTGAAATAAAGTATCTGCTAAAAATAAGTTGGTTTACAGTCATGACAGTATATCATGCTCAATTAATTCATTGTAAAAAAAATTAGAGCATGGAACAAGCTTCCAGATTATTCCCAAGTGTCTTTAATAGTAATTTATATGCATGCATGCATCAACTATTAAAGCATTGCTTTAACAGCTAATTATGGAAAATTAGTTATGAAGGCTATGTATTAATTTACTGCTCAAATTTAAAGGATAGACAAGTCCTGAAATTATTCATATTATCAGATGTATGATATTTTCTCTTAAAGTCACTCTATATAGTTATACCCTTGACAGATTTGAAATGGGAATTATTCAACTTTAAAAACAATTGCTAATCATGCTAATGTTAGGTATGGAAAAGGGGTATTGAACATAACTTCTAACATTCAGACTCACTATTATAACTTGTCATTGTTGGTTTAAGTGTTGACATGGTTGTGGTCCTTGTTTGTTGATGTGTTAACATGGTTGAGCTCTTTGTTTGTTCAGGTGATGACATGGTTGAGGTAACTGTAGACTGGAGAGATATGTGTTGTAGTACTGAAAATAAATACATCATTTATTATTATATTGATACTGCAAAAGTGTGTGTAATATATTTGTTTTGTAATAGCAGTTTTAACACGCACTGAAATGTCTCACCTGTCTTTCTTCTCATAGAATTCATGTTGAAAGTCTGTAACATGAAGGTTTAAACCCTGCCAGACTAACATTTACCACTTGACACTAATCACAAACAACTACAAGTTAACTTAGCAAAACTTTCAAAGTCAATAGAGCCATGACTGACGGAGCAGGACCAAATAATCTACATTGAAAATGCTTATAAACCTACTACTAGTAGTTCCACACTATATGACCTAATACATGTACACTAAGTAAAAGTTTCAAAGTCAACAGACCATGAGTAAGGGGTTGTAGTAAAATAATCTCCATGGAAATGAGATGTGCTAGTGCTAATACAACTGCATATCAAATGTCATTGACCTACTATTAGAGGTTAACTACAACTGACCTAATCATAAATTAATATATTGAACATTGACACTAGTACTCCTGCCATCTGAAACTGTATACCTAAGTCTTGTTTTTTGACTCTATCAAGGCCAGACAAAAACAAGATTTTCCTATTCCTTTAGAGGTTCTACTGAATCACCCACCCTATCTATTAGGAAAATAGGCAGGATGTCACATTATTTTTGCAAAGATTTCTATGTTTCTAAAATTGACAACCCTCATGTTATATGATAAGCAGACAAGATGGATAACAGGCATTTCTCTTTTCTGAAAGGTGACAAAGGTATGTCCTGCTTATTTGGTACTTTGTGATATATAAGGGTGAAATCTTAACTATCACATGAGTTTTGTCAAGATGCAGTCACAATACGCACTTGTTCAGTTACGGTGGTTGCATTTTCAAATCAGTTTTGCTCATTATCCAGGAGAATAAAACATAACAAGTAGAAAATGTGAGAAGAAGATGATGCCTCCGCCTAAAAACATGACAGTAAACAGGAAGTTGAAGAGTGATGGATCTGAAAATGCACCTTGCAGGTTAGCTTACTTATATAAACCCTGAAAGCAAATTTCAGAAATCCTTGTAAAGTAGTTCCTGAGAAAATGTGACGAAAATTTTTCAACTTGGATGTTATTTGTACAATGATTCAAGTGTTCGGTAAACAGGAAGTTGTTGAGTGATGAACCTGAAAACGCATCACATGATATAGCTGACTTATGTCAACCCCAAAACAAAATTTCAGAAATCATTGTAGTGTAGTTCCTGAAAAAATGTCATAAAAAATATTTATGGAACGGACAGACTGATAGACTGACAGATGCAGGGACAGATACTAGTAGAGGCCTATCAGTATACTCCCACTTTTTTAATAATATTTATACAGAATCCTTTTACGTTTTTTGAGAATTTCCTTTTAATGGAAGAGCATATTGTATCTAAATTTCTATATGAATGTTTTAACTAGGGAATTAAAAGCAACTTACACACAGATCTATTTATTTTCTTTGTAGCAAAACCATTATGGCAGGTAAAGTTAGACCCAAAAAAATCAGTCTCCTTTGTCTTCAGTGTCATTGAATAATCATGTACACCTGGAGGATTTTCAGTAATGATGATTTTTTCAATGTTTGATGAAAGTACCTGCTGATTATTGGTCAAATCAACATTATTTGGACCTCCTGACCATCTCCAACTGGGTGTACATGAACAACTACACTTGCAATGCAAGACCAAATCTTCTCCATTTCTCACAAACCCACTTACAGATGTCTGTAAACAGTCACCATCTAAAACAAGCAAAAAATGTAGTCAGTAAGCATCATTATTATCTTATACATGTTTTCAATGTAAATATATATGACATTTCTTTAAGAACTTTAGGAATAACAAATGGCAAACATGAACCCCAACAAAGTTGCAGACAAAATTATCGATTTCCAGAAGGATAAAAAATTTTTGCTTTAGTTTAAACAGTATTTATTAATGAAAAATGTCAAGACAAATATTACAATGTTACATAAAGTTCAAATATGGGATTCGGAAACAAGTTTGGAAAAACTTTTATAAATCCGTCTCCCTGAAGGATGTTCAAAACAATTTGCTTTGACGCCTATTTAGAAGCTAAGGTAAAGTTAATTAATTAATACAAACACAGAACAAGAGGCTCTCAAGAGCCTGAATCGCTCACCTTAATTTTTTTGGTTAAATCTCTCATCAATGATTATTTTGGCTTTTCAATTTATTTAAATGTTCTTTGAATCGTCCTATTTTCTTCAAAAGCAAAAAAAAAATCATTTTCTCCTATGTTCTATTTTAGCCATAGGAGCTATGTTTCTTGACATACAAGGAAATAAAATATAAAATTTATACTAGATACTCTGAAACTCATTTAGCCTAAGTTTGGCTGAAATTGATACAGCAGTTTCAAAGGAGAAGATTTTTTAAAGTAAGTCAACATGATGAACAAATTGTGAAAAAAGCCTTTAAAGGGCAATAACTCCTTAAGGGGTCAATTGACAATTTTGGTCAAATTGACTTATTTGTAGATCTTACTTTGCTTAACATTTTTGCTATTAACAGTTTATCTGTATCTATAATAATATTCAAGATAATAACCAAAAACTGCAAATTTTTTTTAAAATCATCAATTCAGGGGCATTATACCTGAAAAACCAGTTACCCAATTCGGCTGAAAATTTCAGGACAGGTGAACCTTGACCTAATAAATACTTTAACTTCTTGTCTTATTTGCTCTAAATGCTGCAGTTTTTGAGATATAAGCCAAAAACTGCATTTTACCCTGTGTTCTATTTTTAGCCATGACGGCCATGTTTTTTGACGAAATAAAAAATAAAGCACAAACTTTATTTTATACACCCTACTGATCATTCAGTTGAAGTTTGGTTGAATTTGGTTGAGTAGTTTTAGAGGAGAAGATTTTTTAAAGTTAGCAAATATGATGAACAAATTGTGAAAAATTGTCATTAAAGGACAATAACCCCTTAAGGGGTCAATTGACAATTTTGGTCATATTAACTTATTTGTAGATCTAACTTTGCTGATCATTTTTGCTGTTTACAGTTTATCTGTATCTATAATAATATTCAAGATAATGACCAATAACTGCAAAATTTCCTTAAAATTACCAATTAAGTGGCAGCAACCCAACAATGGGTTGTTTGATTCATCTGAAAATTTCAGGGCTGATAGATATTGACCTAATGAACATTTTTACCCCATGTCAGATTTGCTCTTAATGCTTTCGTTTTTGAGATATAAGCCAAAAACTGCATTTGACCCCTATGTTCTATTTTAAGTAACGGCGGCCATGTTTTTTGACGGATCAAAAATCGAAGCACAAACTTTGTGCAGGATAATCTAAGGAACAATCATGCTAAGTTTCATCCAAATCCATTCAGTAGTTTCAGAGGAGAAGATTTTTCAAAGTTAGCAAATATGATGAACAAATTGTGAAAAATTGTCATTAAAGGACAATAACCCCTTAAGGGGTCAATTGACAATTTTGGTCATATTGACTTATTTGTAGATCTTACTTTGCTGATCACAGTTTATCTTTATCTATAATAATATTCAAGATAATGACCAAAAACTGCAAAATTTCCTTAAAATTACCAATTAAGTGGCAGCAACCCAACAATGGGTTGTTTGATTCATCTGAAAATTTCAGGGCTGATAGATATTGACCTAATGAACATTTTTACCCCATGTCAGATTTGCTCTAAATGCTTTCGTTGTTGAGATATAAGCCAAAAACTGCATTTGACCCCTATGTTCTATTTTAAGTAACGGCGGCCATGTTTTTTGACGGATCAAAAATCGAAGCACAAACTTTGTGCAGGATAATCTATGGAACAATCATGCTAAGTTTCATCCAAATCCATTCAGTAGTTTCAGAGGAGAAGATTTTTTAAAGTTAGCAAATATGATGAACAAATTGTGAAAAATTGTCATTAAAGGACAATAACCCCTTAAGGGGTCAATTAACAATTTTGGTCATATTGACTTGTTTGTAGATCTTACTTTGCTGATCATTTTTGCTGTTTACAGTTTATCTTTATCTATAATAATATTCAAGATAATGACCAAAAACTGCAAAATTTCCTTAAAATTACTAATTAAGTGGCAGCAACCCAACAATGGGTTGTTTGATTCATCTGAAAATTTCAGGGCTGATAGATATTGACCTAATGAACATTTTTACCCCATGTCAGATTTGCTCTAAATGCTTTCGTTTTTTAGATATAAGCCAAAAACTGCATTTGACCCCTATGTTCTATTTTAAGTAACAGCGGCCATGTTTTTTGACGGATCAAAAATCGAAGCACACACTGTGTGCAGGATAATCTAAGGAACAATCATGCTAAGTTTCATTCAAATCCATTCAGTATTTTCAGAGAAGATGTTTGAAAAATTGTTAACGACGACAGACGACGACGACGACGACGGACGCCAAGTGATGAGAAAAGCTCATGTGGCCTTTTAGGCCAGGTGAGCTAAAAAACTAGATAATGGAAATACTAATTTAGGTCTATCACCGATCTGTGTTGTCAGGCATTTATCAGTGATTTTGCAAGCGCTCATCATTTTCGTAATTTACGAAAGGGTTTTCACATTGAGGAAAGTTTTTCAAATTAATTTCGTCACTTAAATTTAGAAAGTGTAAAAATATTTTCTCATTAAAATACTATAAATCTACCTGTCTTTATGTTTTTGACAAGTTTATGATCCCCAGGTAATTAACATTTTCAATAGGTGTTACAAGTTGTGATTACAACTAATCTGCTTTTCACCATCCGATGGGTCACTAATCTGTTAATTATAATAAATCTCATAATTGTCCATTATAATTATTTCCCCAGGAAAAATCAGTCAGTTGGCACTTCAACAATTTCGTCATTTGATCAAAATAATTTGTTACCACCGGACAATTCACATTTGAATTTCATTATTTCTCAAACGATCACAATTTGAAGTTTGTTTGTCGTAGATTCTTCATTTGAATGCATTTTCGTCACAATTGATATAAATTGCTATCAAAAACTTTCGACAATTTCCATTTAAAAAATATTATATAGAACTTTATTTAAAACGTTCAAATTGTCTTCACGAGTTAAACAGGTGCTTCCTGTACTTTGTGCTACGCATGCGTGAAAGTAGTCCTATAACTATTTATAGACCCTGATAAAAAACAAGAGGCTCTTAAGAGCCTGAATTGCTCACCTTAATTTTTTTGGTTAAATATCTCATCAATGATTATTTTGGCTTTTCAATTTATTTAAATGTTCTTTGAATCGTCCTATTTTTTTCAAAAGCAAAAAAAAATAAAAAAATTCTCCTGTTCTATTTTAGCCATAGGAGCTATGTTTCTTGACATACAGGAAAATAAAATATAAAATTTATACTAGATACTCTGAAACTCATTTAGCCTAAGTTTGGCTGAAATTGATACAGCAGTTTCAAAGGAGAAGATTTTTTAAAGTAAGTCAACATGATGAACAAATTGTAAAAAAAAACCTTTAAAGGGCAATTACTCCTTAAGGGGTCAATTGACAATTTTGGTCAAATTGACTTATTTGTAGATCTTACTTTGCTTAACATTTTTGCTATAAACAGTTTATCTGTATCTATATTAATATTCAAGGTAATAACCAAAAACTGCAAAATTTCTTTAAAATCATCAATTCAGGGGCATTATACCTGAAAAACCAATTACCCAATTCGGCTGAAAATTTCAGGACAGGTAGACCTTGACCTAATAAATACTTTAACTTCTTGTCTTATTTGCTCTAAATGCTGGAGTTTTTGAGATATAAGCCAAAAACTGCATTTTATCCTATGTTCTATTTTTAGCCATGACGGCCATGTTTTTTGACGAAATAGAAAATAAAACACAAACTTTATTTTATACACCCTACTGATCATTCAGTTGAAGTTTGGTTGAATTTAGTTGAGTGTTTTAGAGGAGAAAATTTTTTAAAGTTAGCAAATATGATGAACAAATTGTGAAAAATTGTCATTAAAGGACAATAACCCCTTAAGGGGTCAATTGACAATTTTGGTTATATTAACTTATTTGTAGATCTTACTTTGCTGATCATTTTTGCTGTTTACAGTTTATCTTTATCTATAATAATATTCAAGATAATGACCAAAAACTGCAAAATTTCCTTAAAATTACCAATTAAGTGGCAGCAACCCAACAATGGGTTGTTTGATTCATCTGAAAATTTCAGGGCTGATAGATATTGACCTAATGAACATTTTTACCCCATGTCAGATTTGCTCTAAATGCTTTCGTTTTTGAGATATAAGCCAAAAACTGCATTTGACCCCTATGTTCTATTTTAAGTAACGGCGGCCATGTTTTTTGACGGATCAAAAATCGAAGCACAAACTTTGTGCAGGATAATCTATGGAACAATCATGCTAAGTTTCATCCAAATCCATTCAGTAGTTTCAGAGGAGAAGATTTTTTAAAGTTAACAAATATGATGAACAAATTGTGAAAAATTGTCATTAAAGGACAATAACCCCTTAAGGGGTCAATTAACAATTTTGGTCATATTGACTTGTTTGTAGATCTTACTTTGCTGATCATTTTTGCTGTTTACAGTTTATCTTTATCTATAATAATATTCAAGATAATGACCAAAAACTGCAAAATTTCCTTAAAATTACTAATTAAGTGGCAGCAACCCAACAATGGGTTGTTTGATTCAACTGAAAATTTCAGGGCTGATAGATATTGACCTAATGAACATTTTTACCCCATGTCAGATTTGCTCTAAATGCTTTCGTTTTTTAGATATAAGCCAAAAACTGCATTTGACCCCTATGTTCTATTTTAAGTAACGGCGGCCATGTTTTTTGACGGATCAAAAATCGAAGCACAAACTTTGTGCAGGATAATCTATGGAACAATCATGCTAAGTTTCATCCAAATCCATTTAGTAGTTTCAGAGGAGAAGATTTTTTAAAGTTAGCAAATATGATGAACAAATTGTGAAAAATTGTCATTAAAGGACAATAACCCCTTAAGGGGTCAATTAACAATTTTGGTCATATTGACTTGTTTGTAGATCTTACTTTGCTGATCATTTTTGCTGTTTACAGTTTATCTTTATCTATAATAATATTCAAGATAATGACCAAAAACTGCAAAATTTCCTTAAAATTACCAATTAAGTGGCAGCAACCCAACAATGGGTTGTTTGATTCATCTGAAAATTTCAGGGCTGATAGATCTCCACCTAATGAACATTTAAACCCCATGTCAGATTTGCTCTTAATGCTTTTGTTTTTGAGATATAAGCCAAAAACTGCATTTGACCCCTATATTCTATTTTTAGCAATGGCGACATCAAAACTTCGGATACAATTTATAAACTAGATACCCTAAGGAACATTCAATTAAAGTTTGAAAGTATTTGGCCTAGTAGTTTCAGAGGAGAAGATTTTTGTAAAAGTTAATTAAGATTAACGAAAAATGGTTAAAAATTGACTATAAAGGGCACTAACTCCTAAAGGGGTCAATTGACAATTTTGGTCATATTAACTTATTTGTAGATCTTATTTTGCTGATCATTTTTGCTGTTTACAGTTTATCTTTATCTATAATAATATTCAAGATAATGACCAAAAACTGCAAAAATTTCCTTAAAAGTACCAATTAAGTGGCAGCAACCCAACAATGGGTTGTTTGATTCATCTGAAAATTTCAGGGCTGATAGATCTTGACCTAATGAACATTTTTACCCCATGTCAGATTTGCTCTAAATGCTTTCGTTTTTTGAGATATAAGCCAAAAACTGCATTTGACCCCTATGTTCTATTTTTAGCAATGGCGACCATGTTTGTTGATAGATCAAAACTTCTGATACAATTTATAAACTAGATACCCTAAGGAACATTCAGTTAAAGTTTGGAAGTATTTGGCCTAGTAGTTTCAGAGGAGAAGATTCTTGAAATAGTTTACGACGACAGACGACGACAGACGACGGACGACGACGGACGCAAATATTTTGCAATTAGATATTTCTTGCTTACTATTCTGGACAAAGAAAGATAACTCTAATTAAAAAAAAATTTGCTATTTCACAATATT
Organism: Mytilus edulis; assembly: GCF_963676685.1. Taxonomy (NCBI): domain Eukaryota; kingdom Metazoa; phylum Mollusca; class Bivalvia; order Mytilida; family Mytilidae; genus Mytilus; species Mytilus edulis. Next base: position 64,741,274 of record NC_092354.1, on the reverse strand, counting down.
GTGCAATTAGATATTTCTTGCCATTGCGCAATACTGTGCAATTGAAAAGACTTGCTATTGCACAATACTTAATATAATAATTTTAGATCCTGATTTGGACCAACTTGAAAACTGGGCCCATAATAAAAAATCTAAGTACATTTTTGGATTCAGCATATCAAAGATTTCAATTTTTGTTAAAATCAGACTAAGTTTAATTTTGGACCCTTTGGACTTTAGTGTAGACCAATTTGAAAACAGGACCAAAAATGAAGAATCTACATACACAGTTAGATTTGGTATATCAAAGAACCCCATTTATTCAATTTTTGATGAAATCAAACAAAGTTTAATTTTGGACCCCGATTTGGACCAACTTGAAAACTGGGCCAATAATCAAGAATCTAAGTACATTTTTAGATTCAGTATATCAAAGAACCTAACTGATTGATTTTTTGTCAAAATCAAACTAAGTTTATTTTGGACCCTTTGGACCTTAATGTAGACCAATTTGAAAACAGACCAAAAGTTAAGAATCTACATACACAGTCATGACAGTTAGATTCGGCATATCAAAGAACCCCAATTATTCAATTTTGATGAAATCAAACAAAGTTTAATTTTGGACCCTTTGGGCCCCTTATTCTGTTGGGACCAAAACTCCCAAAATCAATACCAACCTTCCTTTTATGTTCATAAACCTTGTGTTTAAATTTCATAGATTTCTATTTACTTATACTAACGTTATGGTGCGAAAACCAAGAATAATGCTTATTTGGGCCCTTTTTGGCCCCTAATTCCTAAACTGTTATGACCTAAACTCCCAAAATCAATACCAACCTTCCTTTTGTAGTCATTAATATTGTGTTTAAATTTCATTGATTTCTATTTACTTAAACTAAAGTTATTGTGCGAAAACCAAGAATAATGCTTATTTGGGCCCTTTTGGCCCCTAATTCCTAAACTGTTGAAACCAAAACTCCCAAAATCAATCACAACCGTTCTTTTGTGGTCATAAACCTTGTGTCAAAATTTCATAGATTTCTATTAACTTAAACTAAAGTTATAGTGCGAAAACCAAGAAAATGCTTATTTGGGCCCTTTTTGGCCCCTAATTCCTAAAATGTTAGAACCAAAACTCCCAAAATCAATACCAACCTTCCTTTTGTGGTCATAAACCTTGTGTTAAAATTTCATAGATTTCCATTCACTTTTACTAAAGTTAGAGTGCGAAAACTAAAAGTATTCGGACGACGACGCCGACGCCGACGCCAACGTGATAGCAATATACGACGAAAAATTTTTCAAATTTTGCGGTCGTATAAAAAGTGTAGCAATTGTATACATACCTGGTTTTGTAGCATTTGACAAAGAAAACATGGAATTAAGAAGCAGCCCCAGTACTAAACTCATACCTAGAAAAAAAATTGAAACTTACTATTAGCTTATAATAACATGTGTTATCTGCCTCATTTATTACAGGATGTTCAAAACAATTTTGTTAGGGACTTTTGTGAAAAATTCACAATAAAACATGGCAGTTCCAACATAGCTTTGAGTATCAAAATTTTAGTACCCCTCCTTATAGAAACATGAGTCAATAGGAGTTCAGTTCAATCAAATTTTCTATATCTCTATATTGGTTCAAAATTAAATTGGTGAAACTATATAGAAAATGAGGATACATCTACAAAAAAAACACAGAATGGGAAATTTTGCTCATCTATTTATTTTTAATTTATGGACTTAAGAAAACACAAAAGAGGGTAAAATAAATGGGGGTCCATGGGGCATAGGTAATGCATGTATATTAGATTATTTGGTGACATAAATCAACGTCTTTATGGACTGTGTGACTTCATCAGACAACAATACAAACACTTAAAATGTTGGCTAATGGAAATACTAATTCAGATCTATCACCAATCTGTGTTGTCGTGCATTTGTTCTTATTGTAAAAAGAGATGTAAAACATAATCATTCAGTCATGTTTTGATATCAACAACCCTTTCATTTTCTGTTAATCTGTTGGTTACGTTTTTAGATAACTCAAATTTGACCTGAACATGAACTTTCATCAGTGAATTCTTAAAGGGAAATATTCATTGTTGATGCCAAAATGAATTTCAATGTCAACCTAACAATGGTATTTTCTTGTTTGCAGCACAAATAAGTGTAGCTATATATACATACCTAGTGTTGAAGCACTTGGCAAATTATACAAAGCTCTCCAAAGCAAGTTCAAACATATCATACCTAGAAAGTAAAAATAAAAACTTACTATTAGCTTATAATTAAATGTGTTATCTGCCTCATTTATTACAGGATGTTCAAATCAATTTTGTTAGGACTTTTGTGAAAATTTCATTATGTAACATGACAGTACCTAAATATCTTTGAGTATAAAAATCTTAGTACTCCTCATTACAGAATCATTGGTCATTTAGAGGTCAGTTCAATCCATTTTTTATATATTTTCATATTTATTTATAAAGAAGTTGGTGAAACTATATAGTAAATAAGAACACATCTACAAAAAAATACAAAAATGGAAACTTTTGCCTATCGGTCTTTAATTTAAGTTCTTAAAAACACAAAAAGAGGGTCTTAATTTGGATTGTGATCAAATTTTGACAAGATAAGGTGTCTAACACAAAAAAATGTGGTCAAAGATCTTAACCCTTGTCGTGTGGGGGCCGTAATAGTACGGCCCTACCCAGATCACTGTTATTTTGGCATTAACGGCACTCCATACATTTAGAGGTCATCGTAATGCCATTTAATTCGTAGTGTATGCACGTTTCCTAAATCTGACACTATTGATTGTCATGTTTCTCACTTTTAATATTCATTTTGAGCTCAAAAACTTTAAAATTTTAGATTGGAGGGGTGGGCTTACCTTCAATGTCTGAAACACGGAGTTAAGAGGACTGAAAACTTGACAAATACTGTTAACCTAAAGAAATGTAACCACTGATCGTGTTTATTATTAAAAATATGCTGTCGAAACGACTACTTCCAGTTGCAAGTCCAAGAAAGAAACAATAAGTGATTTATTGCATTATTTTATAGTCACAATAGGCAAATATGGTAATCAGATAGCCAGTTAAAGTTCAAAATCGGAAAAAATCAAAAATTTGGTGAATGACCTTCTTTACACTGATGAACCCAGATTAGTTTGACTCTGACCTAACAACTGTTGTGATAAAAGTGTTCAGTAGTGTCCACCCTACATGAAAACTACAGATGGATGCATCTATTAGCATCTGTCGGACTTACAGGTTTAGAAAAAGAAGGAAAAAACGTCAAAATTGACGTTTTTTGCACCTGAGGACTAACTTTGGGGCAAATTCCTGACTGTTTATTTGTATAAAGAAACAATAAGTGATTTATTGCATTATTTTATAGTCACAATAGGCAAATATGGTAATCAGATAGCCATTCCAATGATTGATATTAGATAAAAAAAAAAAATCGATTTTTAACTTTGATATGAATTTGATGTTCCGATGTAAACTGTTAAATTGGCAGTGCATCATTCAAAGTATGCACATCAGCGTGCTCATATCTGCCTTAGACTCTTTATTTGTGCAATATAACATTGTCAAAAACTTTACATTCGTTTTTAAATCACATTTTTCTAAAACCGGATGTTGACTTGACAATGGTAGAACATGGACCATAAACGGATACGTAAAATCTGTGTACGCTTACAAAGCATGACTTGAGTAAAAAGCTCTATCTATGTTATTTCTTCAACAAAATACTTGAAATGAACGTTAGATACAGGTATCAATGATAATTTTAGCATTTTTGTAAAAAAAGTAGGATGCATAATCAAAATTTCCCACCTGTGCACATGCGCACACGTGTTCTAGTTTATACAAGGTAGTTCTGACTATTTTTCATTTAAATCCTTTTTAAATTTTTCATCAAATCATGTTGATAAACTAATTTCTTATGATTTTAATCTTTTGGACTAAATCGATTAGATACAAACCGTAAGAAAACAATTGTGAATAGACTGATCAATTTATACGATGTCCGGAACAGAAAATAGTTTACCTGTCACCTGAACAGGTAGATTTCAGCTGTCCAACAACTAATTAGCCTTAATTAAAATTAGAAAGTATTGAATTAGGGGTTGTTTTGATAGTAATTAAATCATCATGTCACTTTTATGACCGGAAATGTGTGGATGTTAAAGGCAAAAGGTTGGGTCAAAAAGATCGTGAATTATGTTAAAATGACCGAAAAAGCTTTGAACTAAAAAGTATATGACCGTTTCATGCTTTGCCCAGCCGGACTTTTACCGGACATTATACAAATGTCCGTAATATATGACCGTTTTGGAAGCCCTGGGTGACATCCCTTTTTTTTAATTTTTACTTTCTTAAAGCATATTATAAAGCCTTTCCTATCATATTTTATTACGATATTCTATTTCATAGATTTCTTTGTATTAGAAAAAATGAATGTTTTTTCAGGAACAACCTATGCAATTTGGACAATTTTGCACCACTTATAGCTTGAATAATAGCACAGGGACACATATTTTTTATATTTAAAAAAAAAGCATAGTTAAATCTTCATATTAGCTAAGTATAGGAAAATCCTGTATGAGATAATATATATTATATTAATAACAAGAATAACCAACTTTAAGATTGTCAAAAATAAACAAATTACAAAAAACCTTTTAGATTGAAGTTGAGTGAACTCACACAAGCAGTACTGTTCAAACTCACCTTAGTGTTGACTGGGTAGTGTTTAAAATAGTTGAACAAGGTCCATCTTTTAAAATAGATACCCCAAAAAGGACTGTGGCCCAGTTTGTTTAAAGTTTTCCTAGTAGTTTCAGGAGAAGATTTTTGTAAAAGTTAACAGACAACAACAAACAATAAGCAAATGATAAGTGATGAGAAAGGTTCACTTGACCCTTTTGCTAGTCATTACCAATTGTGGACTGCATTTGGTCTTTACTATGTGTAGACTTAATCTGGTCATCACTATGTGTAGACTGCATCTGGTCATCAAAATATGTAGACTGTATTTGGTCAACACCATGTGTAGACTTAAGATAGTCATCACCATGTTTAGACTGCATCTGGGCATCACCATCTGTAGACTGTATCTGGTCATCACCATGTTTAGACTGCATCTGGTCATCACCATTTGTAGACTGTATCTGGTCATCACCATGTTTAGACTGTATCTGGTCATCACCATCGTGTATCTGGTCATGTTTAGACTTGAGATTATAATCACCATGTGAAGACTTAATATTGTCATCACAATGTGTAGACTTGAGATTTTCATTACCATGGATAGACTGTGTCTGGTCATCACCATGTGTAGACTTCATTTGGTCGTTACCATCTGTAGAATGCATCTGGTCATCACCATGTGTAGACTGTATCTGGTCATCAATATCTGAAGACTGCATTTGGTCATCATCATTTGTAGACCTGAGATTGTCATCACCATGCGTAGACTTAAGATTGTCATCACAATGTGTAGACTTAATATTGTCATCTCCATGGATTGACTGCATCTGGTCATCACCATGTGTAGACTGCATCTGGTCATCACCATGTGTAGACTGTATCTGGTCATCACCATGTGTAGATTGTATTTGGTCATCACCATATGTAGACTGTATCTGGTCATCACCATGTGTAGATTGTATTTGGTCATCACCATATGTAGACTGTATCTGGTCATCACCATGTGTAGATTGTATTTGGTCATCACCATATGGAGACCGTATCTGGTCATCACCATGTGTAAACTTGAGATTGTCATCACCATGTGTAGACTTAATATTGTCATCACAATGTATAGACTTAAGATTTTCATTACCATGGATAGTCTGTATCTGGTAATCACCATATGTAGACTGCATCTGGTCATCACCATCTGTAGACTGCATCTGGTCATCACCATGTGTAGACTGTATCTGGTCACTATCTGTAGACTGCATCTGGTCATTACCATGTTTAGACTGCATCTGGTCTTCACCATGTGTAGACTTGAGATTGTCATCACCAGATGTAGACTTAAGATTACCATCACCATGAATAGACTGCATCTGGTCATTACCATGTGTAGACTGCATCTGGTCATTACCATGAATAGACTGCATCTGGTCATTACCATGTGTAGACTGCATCTGGTCATCGCCATGTGTAGACTGCATCTGTTCATTACCATGTGTAGACTGCATCTGGTCATCGCCAAGTGTAGACTTCAGCTGTTCATCACCATGTGTAGACTGCAACTGGTCATCACTATGTTTAGACTTGAGATTGTCATCACCATGTGTAGACTTAATATTGTCATCATAATGTGTAGACCTAAGATTGTCATTACCATGTGTAGACTGCATCTGGTCATCACCATGTGTAGACTTAAGATTGTCATCACCATGCGTAGACTTAATATTGTCATCACAATGTGTAAACCTAAGATTGTCATTACCATGTGTAGACTGCATCTGGTCATCACCATGTGTAGACTTAAGATTGTCATCACCATGCTTCGACTTAATATTGTCATCACAATGTGTAGACCTAAGATTGTCATTACCATGAATAGACTGCATCTGGTCATCACCATGTGTAGACTGCATCTGGTCATCACCATGTGTAGACTGTATCTGGTCATCGCCATGTGTAGACTGCCTCTGGTCATCACCATGTGTAGACTGCATCTGGTCATCACCATGTGTAGACTGTATCTGGTCATCACCTTGTGTAGACTGCATCTGGTCATCGCCATGTGTAGACTGCATCTGGTCATCGCCATGTGTAGACTGCATCTGGTCATCGCCATGTGTAGACTGCATCAGGTCATCGCCATGTGTAGAATTCAGCTGGTCATCACCATGTGTAGACTGTATCTGGTCATCACCTTGTTTAGACTGTATCTGGTCATCACCATACGTAGACTGTATCTGGTCATCACCATGTGTAGACTGTATCTGGTCATCACCATGTGTAGACTGTATCTGGTCATCGCCATGTGTAGAATTCAGCTGGTCATCACCATATTTAGACTTTAGCTGGTCATTGCTAACAAATGAAATTGATCTTCCAGTCAAAATGACTTCTGAAATTTTAAAAAATATACTAGTTATACAATATAAAACTCTTCTTATTAATTAAAACTCTCAATCATTTCTATAAAAGGGTAAAAGGGAGTTAAACTAGTATCAAGTTATATATTTGTGGTATAATAATCTGAAACAAGTTGAACAACCCCTGCAGTAGGTGTAGCAGGTTTATGATAAGTCAGTTAAAACTACTGCAGTAATTTAGTGGTAGTGTATGGTCTGATGAAAAAAAGTTCATATCGTGAAAAAACCCAAAGAATAGCAGTCTTTCAGAAAGTAATAAAACCATTAATCTACTTCATAAAAAGTCAAATTATTTGTATATAATTGACTTTTGTCACTAACAGAATTGATTTATTTTCTGTAAAAAAAAGGACACACTACACTTTTAATTGTCATATTATGCTCAACAATTGTACAAATTTGTATCATCCATGCATATCTTTTAAATGTTTAATTGGAATTTGTGTTAATTATAGGTAATCAATGGTTTTTCAAATAAGAGGAGGTTTCTCAGCTATAACCTAAACCAAATATGTTTTCAAACAATGATGGCAACATGTTAGCATTATACCATTCAAATTATTGTCATATATAAACCTATTTTATCATATTTAACTTTAAAATTCACTCTCATATTTTTTTTATTCAAAAACAAGTACACGTATGCCCCACTCACAATATCATTTTCTGTGTTAAATGGACCCTGAAACTGGGGCAGAGACTCTTTTTTGGCATTTATATTAGAAAGATCATATCACAGGGAACATGTATACTAAGTTTCAAGTTGATTGGACTTCAACTTCATCTAAAACTGCCTTGGCCAAAAACTTTAACCTGAAATTTGCATTATATTTTCTATGTACAGTGAAGCGTGAAATTGGTGTACAAGCCCTAACTTGGCAAATAACTAGAAAGATCATATCGTAAGGCACATGTGTACTGGGTTTCAAACGAACAAAAGGACGCACAGACAAGAAAAAAGAATGCCCCTCTTCTATGGTAGGTGGGGCATAAAAATCTTTATACATGTATATGGTGTATTTCAATAAGGAAAGACCTTAGAATAACATTATTTGGGAATCAGTATTGTATCACATGTTCATTATTAGGCCATTCCAGTTAAAGTCTGATAAGGGGGATGGATGGTCCATTCTGAGGGGTGCAAAGTTTATACATCTTAGGGGTGAATTTTGGTTTTCTTCTTCTTCTGACACATACACTTATACGCAAAAACCTTCTGAGAGTCTTGCAGCAGTAAATAGTTTCCAAGGTAAAAATTATTTCATCTTAGGGGTTACAAAAATGCATATGTCATATCTTAGGGGTGCTTTGGTATATAGACAGTTTCTTATCAAACATTATCTGGTATTGTATTTAAAATTCTAATGGGTACAATCCTTGCAGTAAAAATTCTGATTGGTCATTTTTCCCATGAAAGCTTATCATCCCAATATGAACAAAAACTCTAAATCCTATAGGTTTTCATTTTTAAATCTGATAGGTTGTTTTTCATGATATTTTTTCTGACAAGTATAAAATATATCTCCCCATCCATCCCAACCTATACGAAATGAACTGGAATGGCCCATTGAATCACATGGTCAAAATACACACATGATCTGAAAATTATATTTGACTTTAGTTTGTTACCTTTACATAAACTCATTTCATCTTCTTGCTTCCACACATCATCTTTTATATTGGCAACAACATCCACAGATGGATTTTTCTTGCTAACAAATGAATCTGATTCAGCAGTCAAATTAACTTCTGAAATTAAAACCAACATACAATTTATACAATATAAAAGTATTCTTATTAATTGGTGACTTTTGTCACTGACAGAGTTTTTACTTATTTTTTGTACAAAAAGCTTAGACTTCATTTATGATTCAAAATTTTCATCTTCATATTATGCTCAATAATGGTACACATTTGTATCATCTATGCATGTCTTTGAAATGTTTATTAGGAATTTGTGTTAATTATAAGTAAGCAATAATTTTTGAAATAAAAGGGTGTTTCTCAGCTTCACCCTAAACCAAATGTGACTTCAATCAATGATGGCAACATGATAGCACTATACCATTCAAATTTATTGTCATATATTAACCAATATTATCACATTTTATTTTAAAATTCAATCTCATATTCTTTTTATTTACAAAAATATTTACACATATATGTTAGACTCAGATCGACGTCCGGCCTCTAATTGTTGTCCGTTCCTCACATCGACGTCTGTTTATCAAATCGACGTCCAAATCTGACGTCACATTCTCAAATCGTTATCCAATCTTTTTATACTCTAATCTACGTCTAATGTGACGGCATTACTTGCCAAAAATACACCCGATTGTTCTCGTCATAAAATCAATGTCCAATATCAATAAATAATAAATTATTGGTCACAGATGAGGCTTTTGTTTTTTTCGTTTGAATTGTTTTACATTGTCATTTCAGGGCTTTTTATAACTGACTATGGGATATGGGCTTTGCGCATTGCTGAAGGCCGTATGGTGACCTATAGTTGTGGAGAGTTGTCTCATTGGCAATCATACCACATCATCTTTTTTATATCAATTGTTTACACTTATACATGTACATAATTTATTTTTCAATCTGAAATAGGTATCATGCATATTAAAGTTTGTCTTGATAAAAAGTTAATCCAATTGATCCACACCAAGGAGCGTGTGTCATAAATGAAGAAGCACAGTCAAGTATTTTGAGAGTATTATAATTCAGGTTTTTATTTTAATAAATCTCTGTGTTTTACACCAGGAATGAAACGTTAGCGCAAGATAATTGGCATTATGTTTTTATGTTATGCTTTAAAACCACTGTTCTAGGTTAAGTGCTCACACACATGTATAACCCCCGACATATTCTGTATGGGCCTGGAGTACATGGTTTTCGATGGTTTATATCTGTCATATTTGTTTTTCAGAATTGTTTTTAATAAATAAGACCGTTAATTTTCTTATTTTAATTGTTTAACTTATTTATGTCGTGGCCTTTCATAGCCTTTGCGGTATGGGTTTTTATCATTGTTGAAAGCTGTATGGTTTATAATTGCTTACATCCATTTTATTTGAACTCTGGTGTATAGTTGTCCCTTTGAAAATCATACCAATCTTTGAAAAATTGAAATCACAACCTGTTTCCATACTTAGTCTAGTATAATAATTAAAAAAAAAACCACACATTTCTTATTTATTCCATATTTTACTTATAACTGGACTTAGTTTTTCTGCTAGATCTTATTTGTCTCACTCTCACATAATATGATATGTTTAAAGGTCTAAATGTTTCAGCTGCATTCTGTTCAGTTTAGTTTTGTATTCTGTGTCAAAACGGACGTTGATTAGAGAAGCTCATAATCGGACGTCAATTAGAAAATGCCCCAAAAAAATGGACGTCGATTAGACGGGCATAAAATTGGCCGTCGATTTGGAATGTCATTTCATTCTGACGTCACATTTGGACGTCGATTTGATGAACGGATGTCGATTAGAGACTGGACGTCGATCTGAGTCTTACATATATATGGCGTATTTCAACAAGGAAAGATTTTATCAGAACATTATTTGGTGATCAGTATTGTATCACATGGTCAAAATACACACATGGTCTGAAAATTATATTTGACTTCATTGTGTTACCTGTACACAAACCCATTTCATCTTCTTGCTTCCACACATCCTCTTTTGCATTGGCCACAACATTCACAGATGGATTTGTCTTGCTAACAAATGAATCTGATTCAGCAGTCAAATTAACTTCTGAAATTAAAAACAACATACAATTTATACAATATAAAAGTCTTCTTATTAACTAGGACTCTTATCATTTCTATAAAAGGTTAAAGGGGATTGTGAGTTCTTATGACGTTATGTATTTGTTGGATATAAATCTGAACCAAGTTAACATCTCCAGCAGTAGATGCAGTAGGTCTATGACAAGTCAATTTAAACTCCTGCAGAAATTTCTAAATCAAAGCAATGGTAGTGTATGCTTTATATAACATGATGACAAAAGGTTCTACCATGAAAGAAAATTTCAAAACATTATATAGTTTATTAGAAAGCTACAAAGAATTGTAAAACATAATTATAAGAAATGTTCAAAAGACTACATGCCCCTTGTTCTTGTTTCCTATTCTTATTTTCAGTAAATGTAGTTAATGATGTAATTTTGGTCATAACTATTTTCCAAAACAGCCCCATGGCAGATGTGTTAGGAATAAATATATACTAGTAGTATGTACATGTGAAATGGTTTGTATATCATTGTAGGTTTATAACCAGAACTTATCCTTCAATTTGTTTTGATAACAGTACTTGTGATTCCATATCAGTATTATTTAGGTTTTTTTTCTATGTAATTTGGACTTTGAGAAAAAACAAGCATATTCACCAGATTCATGAAGAAAAGTGATTTTTGAATGATAAACATGATAAATTCTCATGCTTTTACATGTATAATTAATGTAAAATAAGTTTTGGTTAATGTCATTGTCAATGATTGTATATACATTTCAAGTCTTTTATTTCAGTAAATAAGTGGTGGATTGACTTTTAAAAAGCAGATATTAATCTAGGCCTGTGCCTCAAGTAAATATTAGTCTTTGAGAAATCAATAAAACCTTAAATTTACTTCATAAAAAGTCAGTAATTGTATATATTTGACTTTGACAGAATTGACTTATTTTCTGTACAAAAAGCTCAGACTACATTAATGATTTTAAAATTTTCATCTTCATATTATGCTCAAGAATTGTACAAACTTGTATCATCCATGCATGTCTTTGAAATGTTTATTAGGAATTTGTGTTAATTATAAGTAAGCAATAATTTTTGAAATAAAAGGGTGTTTCTCAGCTTCACCCTAAACCAAATGTGACTTCAATCAATGATGGCAACATGATAGCACTATACCATTCAAATTTATTGTCATACATAAACCAATTTTATCCCCTTTTATCTTAAAATTCAATCTTATATTCTTTTTATGTACAAAAATATTTACACATGTATATGGTTCAATAATGAAATTGCATATGCCAGAAAAATGAGAGACAAATACCATAAATTAGGAATGTGGTCCGAGTTCAAATTTTGGCGAAACAGGACAAAACACATAATCGATGAATCAAAAAGAAATTTTTATTCAAAGATGGTAAAAGATTCAAAAGCTTCTAAAGATTTGTGGAAATGTATTCGAAGTCTTAACCCATCCCAACAAGAAAAGCCATATGAACTTTTAAATGAAGATGGTGTTAAAACTAATAATGTCAGTGACATTTGTAACGTTTTTAATAAGTTTTTTACATCTTGTGTTGAAAACCTGAGGACTGACAGATGTATGAGCAAAACTCATGATTATGCAAAATTAAATCAATTTGTACAAAAGAAATTTACTAAGTCAGAACAAGTAAAATTTTCAATTCCACCAGTCACAATAAATGGTCTATTTAATGAAATGATCAAACTTGACATTAATAAATCCACCAGATCTGATAACATAGGACCAAAAATTTTAAAATTGAGTGCTCCTTTCATAATGTCATCTTTAACTTACATTTTTAACAGAATAATAGATACAAGTACATTACCCAGTGTTCTGAAGAATGCAAGAGTAACCCCTGTTTTTAAAGCTGGTGAAAAATTCATGGCAACAAATTATAGACCAATTTCTGTACTTCCCGTTTTATCAAAACTTTTAGAAAAGCATGTTTCAAAACATTTGTATGACTACCTAAAAAGATTAGATCTTTTACACCCAGCACAGTCTGGGTTTCGACAAGAACACTCTTGCCAAACTGCCCTTATCAATATCATAGATAAATGGATACAGGATATGAATGATGGTAATATCAACTTAGCAGTCCTGTTGGATTTTAAGAAAGCTTTTGATGTAGTAGATCATGATATTCTCTGTAAAAAACTTGAAATTTATGGATTTGATAATACTGCTGTTTCTTTTTTTAAATCATATTTGAATGAAAGAACTCAACAAGTACAAATTGGAAATGCTCATTCTGAAAAACTTTATATCAAGTATGGTGTCCCCCAAGGCTCCATATTAGGCCCCCTTCTGTTTATATTATACATAAACGATCTTCCTATTTATATGCAAAATTGTTGCACTGATTTATATGCCGATGATTCAACTTTACATCTTTCTGGTAATTGTTATCAAACTCTACAGTCAAAGGTACAAGAAGATTTACATGGTGTAGAGGAATGGTGCAATGATAACAATATGTTCATCAATAAAAATAAAACAAAATATATGATTATTGGAACGAAGCAAAGAGCAATGCCACATTACAATGAGAGTTGTTTAACTATTAACAATCAAGTGATACAATCTTCCACATGTGAAAGTCTTTTAGGCATTAAAATTGACCCTTCCCTCACACGGACAAACCAAATTGATGTGATCTGCTCAAAAATATCATCTAGACTATATCTACTATTAAAGATTAAAAAATTTCTAAATCTAGACTGCAGAAAATTATTCTATAATGGTTATATCTTGCCACTAATTGATTATTGTTGTATAGTGTGGAGTAGTTGTAGCAGTGAGGGTTTAAAAAGGATATTAAAATTACAAAAGAGGGCTGCTAGATTAATACTAGAAACAGACCCATTCGCTCCTTCTGCACCCTTATTCAAACATTTAAACTGGATGACAGTTGAACAGAGAATAAAATATCATAAGTTAGTGATGACATTTAAGTGCATTAAAAATGATGCCCCATCATATCTTACTAACAAGTTTCATTATGTTTCAGACAGAAATCCATACCCCTTGAGAAATGCTGTTCAAGGAAACCTCATACTCCCTAAACCAAAAACAGAATTGTTCAAAAAATCTTTTATGTATTCTGGACCATTCTTGTGGAATAATTTGCCAATACCGTTAAGAAATATTACAAATTTTAATTCTTTCAAATACAAAATAACAGATCGTTTATTGAAATCAACCTAGCTATATCAATAATATTAAAAACTGATCATGTCATCATGTTTATTTTTTTTCATCACATTTTATCAAGTTGCATTAAACATTATTATCATACTTGACTTTTTATACTAATGTATGCAATGTATATGTTTGCATTTTGTTTGATTTCTTATGATGAGGGCCTCAGGGAAGATTAGTAATATAGCTAACTGTGTAACCCTCTTAAAATAAAGTATTGTTGTTGTTGTTGTTGTTGTTATGGCGTATTTCAACAAGGAAAGATTTTATCAGAACATTATTTGGTGATCAGTATAGTATCACATGGTCAAAATACACACATGATCTGAAAATTATATTTGACTTCATTTTATTACCTTTACACAAACCCATTTCATCTTCTTGCTTCCACACATCCTCTTTTACATTGGCCACAACATTCACAGATGGATCTTTCTTGCTAACAAATGAATCTGATTCAGCAGTCAAATTAACTTCTGAAATTAAAAACAACATATAATTTATACAATATAAAAGTCTTCTTATTAATTAGGACTCTTATCATTTCTATAAAAGGTTAAAGGGGATTGTGAGTTCTTATGACGTTATGTATTTGTTGGATATAAATCTGAACCAAGTTAACATCACCAGCAGTAGATGCAGTAGGTCTATGACAAGTCAATTTAAACTCCTGCAGAAATTTCTAAATCAAAGCAATGGTAGTGTATGCTTTATATAACATGATGACAAAAGGTTCTACCATGAAAGAAAATTTCAAAACATTATATAGTTTATTAGAAAGCTACAAAGAATTGTAAAACATAATTATAAGAAATGTTCAAAAGACTACATGCCCCTTGTTCTTGTTTCCTATTCTTATTTTCAGTAAATGTAGTTAATGATGTAATTTTGGTCATAACTATTTTCCAAAACAGCCCCATGGCAGATGTGTTAGAAATAAATATATACTAGTAGTATGTACATATGAAATGGTTTGTATATCATTGTAGGTTTATAACCAGAACTTATCCTTCAATTTATTTTGATACAAGTACTTGTGATTCCATATCAGTATTATTTAGGTTTTTTTTCTATGTAATTTGGACTTTGAGAAAAAACAAGCATATTCACCAGATTCATGAAGAAAAGTGATTTTTGAATGATAAACATGATAAATTCTCATGCTTTTACATGTATAATTAATGTAAAATAAGTTTTGGTTAATGTCATTGTCAATGATTGTATATACATTTCAAGTCTTTTATTTCAGTAAATAAGTGGTGGATTGACTTTTAAAAAGCAGATATTAATCTAGGCCTGTGCCTCAAGTAAATATTAGTCTTTGAGAAATCAATAAAACCTTAAATTTACTTCATAAAAAGTCAGTAATTGTATATATTTGACTTTGACAGAATTGACTTATTTTCTGTACAAAAAGCTCAGACTACATTAATGATTTTAAAATTTTCATCTTCATATTATGCTCAAGAATTGTACAAACTTGTATCATCCATGCATGTCTTTGAAATGTTTATTAGGAATTTGTGTTAATTATAAGTAAGCAATAATTTTTGAAATAAAAGGGTGTTTCTCAGCTTCACCCTAAACCAAATGTGACTTCAATCAATGATGGCAACATGATAGCACTATACCATTCAAATATATTGTCATACATAAACCAATTTTATCCCCTTTTATCTTAAAATTCAATCTTATATATTCTTTTTATGTACAAAAATATTTACACATGTATATGGCGTATTTCAACAAGGAAAGATTTTATCAGAACATTATTTGGTGATCAGTATAGTATCACATGGTCAAAATACACACATGATCTGAAAATTATATTTGACTTCATTTTATTACCTTTACACAAACCCATTTCATCTTCTTGCTTCCACACATCCTCTTTTACATTGGCCACAACATTCACAGATGGATCTTTCTTGCTAACAAATGAATCTGATTCAGCAGTCAAATTAACTTCTGAAATTAAAAACAACATACAATTTATACAATATAAAAGTCTTCTTATTAATTAGGACTCTTATCATTTCTATAAAAGGTTAAAGGGGATTGTGAGTTCTTATGACGTTATGTATTTGTTGGATATAAATCTGAACCAAGTTAAATAACATCACCAGCAGTAGATGCAGTAGGTCTATGACAAGTCAATTTAAACTCCTTCAGAAAGGGGTAGGTTTAGTAAGACCACCCTTTTGGCCCCAAAATATAGCAATTTTACAAAATTGTGAAAATGTAATCTTTTAGCTATTTACTGGAAAGTACAATGCTTTTGCTACATAAATATAGGCTGTTTTTGACAATACAATGCACATATATCGGGTACTAGCATCATTAAGTCATGCTTAATCACTGAAATCTTCACAATTATAGCATTCTAGTTTAATTTTAGACGGTTTCCATCTTAAATGAAAGCGGCCCCATTGGTGTTCATTCATAGTATTGAAATGGAAGTTGTATTTGATAATGCATAACATATATAAAGATTGAGGATGAACAGGGATGCGGCAAATTTAAAATCTCTCACATGAACTAATTGAATCAATTGAAATAGACACTTTAGTGTTTGAAAACTGTGCAAGATCTTTCATGAGTTGAACCTAACATTTGAGGCAAAAAAAATCGGCCCTTACCGGACCTTCTCCTTTCTTAATCAAAGCAATGGTAGTGTATATATGGTCTATATAACATGATGACAAAAAATTCTACCATGAAAGAAAATTTCAAAAGTTCATATAATTTATTGACTTTTGAAAAGCAGATATTAATTTCGGCCTGGGTCTCAAGTTAATATCAATCAATAAGAAATCAATAAATCCTTAAATTTACTTCAGGTAAAGGGGAGGATTGAGATCTCACAAACATGTTTTACCCCGCCACATTTTTGCGCCTGTCCCAAGTCAGGAGCCTTTGTTTGTCTTGTATTTTTTTAACTTTTAGTTTTTCGTGTACAATTAGGAGTTGAGTATGGCGTTCATTATGACTGAACAAGTATATATATTTGTTTAGGAGCCAGCTGAAGGACGCCTCTGGGTACGGGAATTTCTCGTTTCATTGATGATCTTCTGCTGTTGTCTGCTATATGGTCAGTTGTTGTCTCTTTGGCACATTCCCCATTTTCATTCTCAATTTTATATATATTTACATTGAAACATGATTAAACTATAACACTAACGTTATCGATTGTTTTTCAAGCCTAATTTACAAATTGAATTTTGCAGAAGCTTAATTTTGTGTAAAAATCAGTGTCAAGAAATTGCACAGATGTTGTTATGAAATTGTTATACACAGAAAGGGATACCACATACAACCTGGTAACGGTTCCATGATTTTACAGCCAGGAGTAAAGGCTTTCAGAAGACTTGTATGAAGCCTTCTTCCACCAAATATAAAAAAGATGATGTGATATAATTGCCAATGAGACAACTACCCACAAGAAGACCAAAACGACACAAACATTAACAACCGTAGGTCACCGTACGGCCTTCAACAATGAGCAAAGCCCATACCGCATAGTCAGCTATAAAAGGCCCAGATAAGACAATGTAAAACAATTCAAACGAGAAAAATTATCTACATGATTTCCTGTGTTAAGGTGAATGGATAGTCTGTTTTAGGGTTCTCACTAAGGTGAGTTCATGAGTCCTGGACTCATCAAAATCTATCTGGACTCAGCATTTTTAAAACTGGTGAGTCCAAAGATGCATCAAGATTGAAATATTTTGTATAAACTGAACACAGTCAATGACAGTTAAACACATATATCATCATTTTATAGCAAAAGTTTAAAAGTAATCTGAATTTAATGTCATTTCATTGCTCTGTTAGGAAAATGAGAAAAGGAGACTATAATATTACATTATATTGCAATAAAATATTTTCTTCTTTCTGTTGGACTCATCATGCCTAAAAATGACGAGTCCCTGGAATCGCCTTCAAAAATACTTAGCGATAATTGAACCCTGTATTTGCCTGCAGCCCATATGCCCATTGACCTACGGTACATCCCCAAATGGATAACCAATAATTCCTTCGAAAATCCAGTTCAAAATATGAGAAGATAACAGAAAGACAACAAAATACCAAGAAATATGACAAAAAATCCAACAGATTTAACACAAATTCCAGCATACACTAGACTCAAAAATTGTATGTGGTTTGGAGATATATGATCTTTTTATAGGGATATTAATAAGGAACGCCAATTTTTAGGAGAACTCTAAGTCTTTATTGATAGTCCGCATTGTACCACATACTTAAAGTACTGACATGATACAAAAAACTATGTTGAAACTTTTTTTTTTACTTAGACACAAACCTTTTTGGTACATGCGGCTTTTATCATGCTTATGAATTTCTTGATATACAACTTTATCCTCAACGTCTTCTTCAGAATTCAAATCTACAATATAAATTTTTTTTTCAGTAGGTGCAACAAAAATTTCAACAGTATCATAAAATTATATGAAAGTTTAAACAAGAGCTTAGATGTGCAAGATTTTCATAGTACTGTAAAAATTAAAATAGGAATAATTTTTCATTGAACTTGACAGTAGTAGGAAATTAATTCTACATTTCATTGCAGTAGACATGGTGGAAAAACATCTAGGTTATTAATATATGTTTTGGATGTTAATAAAAAGCACATTGATTTTTATTTTTTGTTTCTATACAATATTTTGGAAACCTCAGGTGATATGTGTATGATTATTAAAAACAAGCTTGCATTAATTTGTATACAGTGGCACAGTGGCACAGTGGCACAGTGTCACAAACATAAAAAAACATTTAAAAAAATACATTATTCATCATGTTCATCATACATCTGTCATATAACATGTAGAATGAAAATAAAATACCATGATAATAATAAATACCTAATAGATCCCAGGTTTTGTCATGCTTGTCATGTTTGTTGCTGGAACAAGCTAAATGAGGAAAGAAAAAAGTCTCAAGTTATAATACAATGCAGCTGCTTGTAAAGAAAATATGTTCTTGCCTATGGTAATCTTTTGAATTACCATATCACTGAATGACACAGATCTAGATCCATATTATATGGTATATTATACTACCAAAGTCAAACAGTCTGAAAAGACCAGTTTTTGTCTTGATTTGCATGAACTGTTACTTGACATTCTCAAAATGTATGACTTGTGTCTTAATTTTTCTGGACAAATTCTCCTTTATATCAAATTTGTATGAAATTTTCTAAACATATTCTCAACATTCTGAATATGGTCTTAATTAAAAACAAAATGACAAATTCTTGACATTTGAATACAGTGTCTTGAAATTTCTTAACATATTCTCAACATTCTTTTTTTTCTTAGGATAGCTTGACATATATTCTAAACATTTTGAATTGTGTCTTAAATTTACTTGACAGGTCTGAGTTTTACAAATCATGACCAACATTCATGATATAACTTTTATCTTTATTTCCCTTTACAAAATATACTGATGTTTTTAAGTAAACGAACAAAAAGTCACAGGACAAATGTCACAGGACATAAAGTCACAAATTTGGTAGGACAACAAGTCACAGTACAACAAGTCACAAATAATCTGTTCACAATTGTTTGAATATGAAAGAGAAATATTTTCAAATATTTACTTTTTAACACATAAATTTATATTAAAGTGTATGAAATGTGTCATTATAATGACTATAATTACCACATGGATTTAATTTTTGTTAAAAGCAAACTAAGTTTAACTTTGGACCCTTTGAACCTAAATGTAGACCAATTTAAAAACGGGACCAAAAATTAAGAATCTTTATACCCAGTAAGATTCAGCATATCAAAGAACCCCAATTATTCAATTTGTGATGAAATTAAACAAAGTTTAATTTTGGACCCAGATTTGGTCCAGCTTGAAAACTGGGTCAATAATAAAAAATCTAAGTACATTTTTAGATTTAGCATATCAAAGAACTCCATGGATTCAATTTTTATTAAATAAAACTAAGTTTTATTTTGGACCCTTTGGACCTTAATGTAGACCAATTTGAAAACGGGACCAAACATTAAGAATCTTCATACACAGTAAGATTCAGCATATCAAAGAACCCCAATTATTCAATTTTTGATGAAATCAAACAAAGTGTAATTTGGGACCCTTTGGGCCCCTTATTCCTAAACAGTTGGAACTAAAATTCCCAAAATCAATCCCAACCTTCCTTTTGTGGTCATAAACATGATAAACCTTGTGTCAAAATGTCATAGTTTCCCATTGACTTAAACTAAAGTTATAGTGCGAAAACCATGAAAATGCTTATTTCGGCCCTTTTTTTGTCCCCTAATTCCCAAACTGTTTGGAACAAAGCTTTCAAAAATAATCCCAAACTTCCTTTTATGGTCATAAACCTTGCGTTTAAATTTCATAGATTTCTAATGACTTCAACTAAAGTTAGAGTGAGAAAACCAAAAGTATTCGGACGACGACGACAACGACGACGCAGCCAACGTGATACCAATTTACGACCAAAAATTTTCAATTTTTGCGGTCGTATAAAAATGGTTCAAATGGGATCTCCAAATTTGTACTTGATCTGAGTTTTGTTGTAATAAACAATGTGACAAGTTTCATTACATAAGCATGAGGCAAACGTGAGTAAAAAAAACCAAAAAACGAGCAATTTTACCACTTGTAAAAGAGCAAAACTCAATAACAGTATAAGGCCAAATAAAAATATATGTGTGGTTCCAGTTACATACTTTTCAAAAATAGGGTCGGTAGGTCGGCAAATTTTTTTTTTTTTTTTAAATTTTTATTTTTGAATGTCAAAATCCGGAAAAAAAACGTGTGTTTACCGAAATTGTTTCCGGTATTGTACACGCCCCAACCGGAAGTCCGCCGTTTTTACATGTGTTTGGTTGTAAAATAAACAGTCATGATACGTTTTTAGTTAATTTTGTTGCATTCTGTTGCATTTTAGCCATAACAGATACTTGTGATGGAAATTCAGATGACAGAAATCTATGAATTTAATTATTTTAATTCACAATCCTCAAAATTTGATCGTTTGAAAATTTATTTTTCAGAAATGAAAAAAAAAGTTCTAGGGTCGGGGGGTTTTAACTAGGGTCGGTCGGGTTACTGGAACCACACATATATTTTTATTTGGCCTAAGTGAAGCGACAAAAACATCCAAAATTCAAACTCCATCAACAATTTTTCCATTTGTAAATGAGCAAAGCTTAAAAACAGTAAAAGTGACGCTACCCAATATCAAACTTAATTTGTGATTTGTGATATAAATAAGCATTGTGAATGAATTTCATAACATCTGGTTGAGGCAAAATTGAAAAACAGAAATGAAAAATTCAGCAATTTTCCTTAAAGAGCATAACTCAGAGAATAGTTAACATGGTAAAATTAACGCTACACAAATTTAAATGTTATCTATCATGTCTATGTTTCGTGATAATAAGCATTTTCTGGAAGTTTCATAACGTTTAATTGATGCAAACTAAAGATAGAAAAAAGAAACAAATGTTAGGATATACAGAGGTACAGAAGGACAAGGGTAAAACTTAATGTCCCCTGCGCTACAGTGTAGATATGGAAACCATCAATGAAATATGAATCAAATAGCAATTACAAAAATTATTGACAGCCAGTTAGCGTTAGACAAGATAAAAGGTCTTAATGGAAGGGATGTAGTGGTTGAAAACACAAGAATACTGTTTCCTCCATGCACAGCCTTAAGGAAAAGGATGAATTGGCCATGATTATTACTTATATAATAAGTTATTGGCCATGGTATTGAGGATCTTGTAAGAAATCCAAATGGTGAAGTTGAAATCATCCCTTCGTAAATTTTAAGGACGCCATCACAAGTTGGTTGACTGTTATGGAATAACCGTTTCAAAAAGGATATCGGATATGTTCCTTAAGTCGTAACTACAATCCCCTTCCCTTTCATAAAAGTGACCTACCGAATTAGACTATTTACCGGATTTTTTTTATCACATAAGCAACACGACGGGTGCCACATGTGGAGCAGGATCTGCTTACCCTTCCGAAGCACCGGAGATCACCCCTAGTTTTTGGTGGGGTTCGTGTTGTTTATTCTTTAGTTTTCTATGTTGGGTCATGTGTAATATTGTTTATCTTTTTGTCTTTTTCATTTTTCGCTATGGCGTTGTAAGTTTGTTTTAGATTTATGATTTTGACTGTCCCTTTGGTATCTTTCGTCCCTCTTTTGTAGTTAAATATCTCTGCCAAGTTTGTAGTGTGACAGCAAACCGGATTTTCCTGTAGAGATCTAACCATGTATAGTTGAGCAAGCATGGACATATCATTTAAGCTTCAAACAGCTCTAATGTAAATTTGGATTGTGATTGAATATCAAAAATAGATGCCTATCTTGAAATAAAGAAAATGATATTTGCAAAATGTGAACAACACACACGTCAAGGATGTAACTTAAACAAGTTATCAGAGAAAAATAACATGCATGCCTTATTTTAGACACTTTCATGAGTTGTCTACTTTTTTTCCTTACTCTGTAATAATATATGTTTATTATCAGTTAAATATATCATGATTATTTTATCTTTACTGGGCACTTAGGAATTCTTGAAACTTTGCACAGTAGCTATGGTACCTTAGTTTATTATATGGACCATAATTTGCTATTGAGCTCGTTTCCTATAACTATAGAAAAATGATAAAATTGTGAATTACTGTAAGAAAAGTTGTAACTACATCTAAAGATGCCATTATTTTTTATCAACATACAAGTGTATGCTACTCTTTCCTAGAAAAAAAAATGAAATTAACAAATTTCAAAGATTATGCAACCGTATTTTTGTGTCGTTTCTCGCGTTATTTTTCGCTTCCGAAGTGCATAACGCTGACTGATTTATAGATAATCGTCACCGGCAAATTCGTAACTTTTACTTTCAAATAACAAAGAACATCGACCAATAAGAATAGTCAGAAGAAAATGCCGAGAACTATAAGTATTTCTGTAACAGGTGTAAGAACACTGGCGTGACTTTGGTGTCTGATTTCGTAACGCAAATTTTAGATGATATAATCTGCTTTGTTGTAATACAATTCTTAAAAACAATATGCAAATATGAACTCTCGCGAGATGTTCAAACAGGTAAATCAGAGATGATTTACATTCTTGTTTTGATCTTCGTAATAATTAAGTTAGAAAATGACGTTATCGTTATGCGTTACATTTCACATAAAACAGAAGTCCAGTTATTTATTAAAATTGTTTCTGTCGTTAAGTTCTAATCATTTCCGGTCATACGTGAAACATGTGACTAACATGTGATCACGCCCTTACCGCCGGACATACGGTATACTAGGTCTAAACATTGTTTTTGTTTCCAACGGGATGTTAGCAAACATAATCTGTAAACTTGTTTCGTCTTGTTTAAAAAAGGAAAATACAATTTTCAAAGAGATTGCGCCGGGGGTCTATTATTTTTCCTATTTGCATAATCATGATAATGTTACATACGATCTTGTGAGAAAATAAATGCCCATGACTTGACAAAATCGATTTCAGATTTGACCAACATACTTACACACTTCGTTTCCCAATAACGATGTAAAGGGTCCTTGGAAAATTCAATCAAAATTACGTCTCTTATCATGGTGCCGATGTTCGTGGGATTGATTTTGCTTCAGCAGTAAATATTACTGGATATTTTAGGTGAATAAAGATAATTAATAAAAAAAAATACATGTTAATATACCGTTACACTTGGATGTACAAAGTTGGTATCTTTGTCACAATTTTTAATAATTTTTTTTTATTCATGTTCTGCAAACACTTTTCAGAAACACAATAAACTTGTCAAAGGAAAAGTAAACTTTTACCAGGCATGACTTGAAAGGAAGTACTTTATTGATTTTAGCCCACTAAAGTAGGTTAAAATGTGGAAACCATGTAGATGGTGTACAGGTCTCAAATATCACATGGTGCCTATTTTAAAGATTTTAATTCCAAGTTAAAATTTTTTCTTTACTGGATTTAAAGAATTTTACATTGCCAATGATTTGGAATAAATTGTATATAACTGGAATTTCAAAACCAAATATAAATATATTTTTTTGGCTAAAACATCAAGATACAACGATTATGGTATCCTGTATCAATGAAGAAAATATGGAAATTTCTGAATAAATTGTACTAATTGTTTTCAAAACAAGCACATATTTAGGAGTTTTATAATACTGTTACATTCATGACATTTAAGATGGATTTCAAGAAAAAGTATACTGTTCAGATTATTTTAAGCAGATTTTGCAATAAAATAAAACTAAAAAAATGCTTTCGGTTTCTTATGGTTTCCTGTCACGTTTTAAAAAAACTTTAATTTAACATTGAAAATAGATTTTAAATATTAACATGAAGCAAGTAACACTAGTAATGGTGTTCAATTATGTCTTTTGAAATAAATTGTGCAAAATAAAGAAAATAAAGATTGGTTTCCTGTTTGGTTTCCTGTCACGTAAACGGTGAATCAAAATGTATTAATTTTTTCTCGAAAAATTTAATTGTTCCATTCATATTATTCTAACACCAACACAACCCACAGAATAAAAGTTAAAGTTTTAGAACTTATAAAAAAGGATACAAAAAGAAACCAAAGGCCGAATACCAAATTATGGTCCATATATGTATTACCTTGATAACTAATTTTCTTATTCCATTAATACAATTTGGATAAACCATGTTAAATCAATAAGCCAATGCTTTTAAGGATGTTTGCTTGTCATGATTTGGAATTTTTGTCAGATTTTTGGTGCCACAATATCTTAGTAGCATGAGTTCCAATTTAGGCAAGGGAAGAACAAAAAATTGAGATATCTAACATTGTTGGGCTGTTGTTTAGAGGAATTATATTTATCATGCTTATATACAATGTATATTTATTTTTTACTATTTTATTATGTACATCTTGTGATACATTTATTTTGTAATCGCCGATGGCATTCAGCAGGGTTTAGGAACATCTGCTGTTCCACCATAGTCACATGAGGTTTGTTTCAGTATATACTTTTTACTTTTTGGGTCTTTTCGAAAATGTTGTTCACATGTTCATGGTGTTGTTTGTGCTGTATCGTTGTGTATTCAGATCCCTCTAACACGAAATTGTTCAGTATGCACATTTATGTATAAAATTGGTTTTTATCTAACATAATCATAGGTTTGAAAGTTGCAGTTTAGACTTGGTCAATGACAAAGTAACCAAGCTACACAAATGTATATGCAACATTCATGATCAATTATGATTTGGTGTTGAATAAATATCTTTATGACTAGATGGCCTGATGCCATGCTATGTCATAGAAAATACACTTAACATTTTTAAAAGCAGTCTGATGTAGAAACAATATATTTTGTTCATGTTGTTTGATTATTGCAAATATTAACAGGACAAATTTGTGAAAACATTCAGTAAATTGCATGTGTAAGATCTCTTGACATTTTTCCAATGCCTATATTTCTTGACAAAAATATAATGATATAGCTATACTGCCATGCCTGTTTGAATACTAAATGCTGTATTTACACATGTTACATTACATTAACAGGTCAACACCATCTGTTTTCCACATGCTGATCTACCTGAACATTGTCATATATACTATTATAAATGAGATTGAATCATGAATATCAATAAACATGATACAAACAAAACTCTTTTTAAATAACTTACTTTTAGTGGCCATATCAACATGATCAAATTCCATTTCTGTAAAGTATATCAATCTGCTCTGAATTGTTTTAAATCTTTTCTTTATATTGTTCTATAAAAGATGAAAATTTAATTTGCAATTAAGCACACTATAATCACACAAGTCTACTACATATAAAAATGTGTGCGTTAGAGTTGACAGACTGAAGTTTAAAAGCATGTAACAGAGGTGGATTTAGAGGGGGACCCTTTTCTGGGTTGGTTGATTTTAAAGGGAATCACTAAAGCATGACTGACCAGAGTGGCCCACTCTTGCATGTCCTAGGCAGTTAGTGGATCCCCACTTGTGAAAATACCTGGCCACATGGTTTATCAAGTTTATGTACTTACACCACATAGTACTCAAAAATATCAAAGGGCCACAAAATGACCAGTGTAAAACCTACACATGAAGGCATTGAATACACATAACAATAAATGGGGAAAAAAATCATAAATATGAAATGAATACTGTCATTACAGCAACAAATGACAATGACTTGATAACATGTCCTTGGCTTTTTTGAAAACTGTGGTACTTGAAAATGATAAACCAAGTGCTTCGCAAGGTGTAGCTTTATACGACTTTAGAAGTCGAGACCCTGAACAATATGGGCAATTATGGACACAACATTGTAGTTTGATACACCTCTGAATTTGGATTGCAATCAAATTTTTGAACTTATATGAGTTTCTGACACAAAACAAATGTCAAGATCTTTCAAATCTATTGCACAATATTGTGCAATTGAAAATTTCTTCTTTTAACTTTGGAATTTGAGAAATTTGAAAAGAAAAATTGAAAACTACTACCCCCCTTTTTTTTGGCAATTAGTCTATTACACATGTAGTCTAAAACCCGACATTTCTTTATACATAATATACAAGTAGCGTAAGGAAGGTAAATCTGAACATACCCAACATTGTATGTTAAATGTTTTAGAATTACCTCCCTTACACTGCTTTTAAATTGTCTTAATTGTCCATTGACAAGGAATACCTTGTTTTTCCCCTTTTCTGTCCCTAATTCCAAAACATTTTGAGCCATAACCCCCCAAAGTAAATACTTACCATCCCTTCATGGTATGGAAACTTGTGGTTTTAATTTCAGAGAGATTGATACACTTAAACATAAGTTATTGTTAGAAAACTACAAAAAATATTATTTGGGGCCCCCTTTTTGGCCCCTAATTCCTAAACTGTTGAGACCATAACCCCCAAAATCAATCCCAACCTTTCTATATAGTGGAATTGACCTTTTGGATAAAAAATTATAGAAATCCATACACTTAAATACAAGTAATTGATTGTAAATTGGGAATAAAATTGAGAAAGGAAATGGGGAATGTGTCAAAGCGACAACAACCCGACCATAGAGTAGACAACAGCTGAAGGTCTGACTGTTGTACAAGTACATGTACATTGTACATATATAAAAAAGAAGATGTGGGATGATTGCCAATGAGACAACTCTCCACAAGAGACTAAATGACACAGTAATTAACAACTCCTTGAAATCCACTGGATAGTTTAAGAAAGTTATTAAAATTTCAAAAACTTTAATCATGCAGTGAATATTTATGGAAGCCACTGCTGACAACCATAGAATAAAGGAACGCTACATTGTATATCTTGCTTTTTCGACAAAAGTTGAAGCCTTCAAGGCTCAACAAAAAAGATTGTTTTCAACATGTTCAACATGTTCAATAGATGGTGAAAAAAATCATTAGTTCTTGATTGACCCTTTGGGCTAGACATATAAAATAAAGCAATAGATAAAGGACAAGAGCAAAGGCTATTATTTGTTTTGTTGCATTAAAACAAATTAATATAATTTAGCAATTTTTTAACAAACATAAACATTCTCTGTTCAAATAATGAACATTCTGAATTAAATAACAACATGAACAATGCAATACAAAAAAATTAGGGTGATTGGACCCTGGGGGTACATGTATTAGGGAAAACAGGAAGCAGGACGAACAGGACTGGCCCAGTTTTGATTCATACATACACCCCCCACCCCCCCCCCCCCAATCAAATCATATATGACAAATGGTTGCTGTCTGGAGAGCCTTTCCTAGAGGATAGACACAACTGTTAATAATTCTAATGGACGTGTAGACTAGCTGTTCTCAATAGTGAAATGTTTTACTGTTATCCAGTATAGGGTAACACAAATGACCAAAAAACACCGTAATAATCCTGTGACTGTAACAGGATTGCTTCCCTTAGAAAATTTAGTAGATACTGAGTCAGCCGTAACTTACATAAGCGGTTGAGCTATAAAGGAAGTTCTTCTTTAGATGATTTGGTTAACGCTCTACCTTGTAACAGAGGTTCCGGGTTAGAGTGACGGTGGAGACATGCAATTTTGCAAGAAGAATCATACGCTCCAGTATCATACTCTCCAGTTACGATCTGAATAACACTTGTAATCAATGTCTAACAAATGGAAGTTTTTAACTACCTTGACTGGCTATACAGGTCTTGTATGGTTGGTTTGTAATGTCTGAATAACCCTTGTAAATGACCGAATAAACTGTAATGTCTGAATAACCCTTGTAAATGACAGGGCTCGACATTACTGTTTGTCCGATTGTGCGGGACAAGTGGACACAGGCGTCGGGCAAGTAGATTCACCATACTACTTGTCCGATGGGACAAGTGAAAAATCGAGGTCAAATGTTAAATAGATCAAATTCAAGACTTATACATTCCCAAAAATATGAATGATTGTTTTATTGATCATACAAAATGAAATGAATATTCATTGATTGAACCATAGACATAAAATACTTGTATAATATCTTTGATCGAACGTATTTTGAACAGCTGGCAGCCATTGACCAGGGGAATATAAGTAAGGGGGAAAGAAACCAATGTTAATGCTTCTTATTATAAGCCTCTTTGAATTAGGAGCACCTCCATATATATAGAGTTTAACCTCAACTTTTAAATTTTAAATTAAAGTATGTTTCATTTGATTTTGTTTTCATGCATAACAATAGATTAAAAGAGGTTTTATTTAATAAGATCTATATATAAAAATAATAGGTTAAGATGTAAAAATTAAATAAACATACCTGTCAACTTTTCAAAATGCCCATGGGGGTTTTGCGTGCAAGATTGCTCTTACAGTCCTAAAAAACCTTCAAGGGGGCATACAAATGCATCTTTGTGATGTTTTTTGGCTTCTTCATACTTTGTAATGCCTATAGTCATTGTACAATTTACTGTTTTGTTTAAAATTATGGACAAAATTGCTCTTTCAAAATTTCCATTTGGGAGCTTTCATGAGGGAAATCCCCCGGAAATAGTGACAGTTGGCAGGTATGAATAAAATCTAAAAAGGCTGATTTTTTCAGTGAAATGTTTTATGTACTTCATGATCATATGATATCAATGTATATATACAAATCAAAATAAATTGTAAAAGCTTGTTTTGACACCATCAATGAATTAAAAAGGTTTAATTATAAACAAGGTGGCCATGTGCATTTACATCCTTGGTTTAACCCATACCACTACTACAGAATGAATAGGTCCATAGGAAAACCTAGTGGTTTGGGAAGAAATGATGATTTAATGATCGACACATGATTGTGACATTGAGTCAGAGAACTCAGCTGTCTTGCAAATAATCTTTCAGTCTGAAATAATAAAATGGTTTTTGATGTGGTATTCATATAACATAACAAAATGCTCCCTTTATTAGGTACAATCAAAGCGCAAGTGTTATTATTGCATATCTTCAATATGTAAGATTTTTATACGACCGCAAACATTTTTTGTTGTCATACATTGGTATGACTTCGTCGTGGTCATCCGAAAACACATTAGTTTTCGCACTATAACTTTAGTTTAAGTGAAATTTTACCATAAGGTTCAATACCACAAAAGGAAGGTTGGGATTGATTTCGGGGATTATGGTACATGTACCAACAGTTAAGGAATTAGGGGCCAAAAAGGGGCCAAAAATAAGCATTTTTGTAACTTCTAGACAATAACTTGTGTGTTAGTGTATGGATCTCTCTGACAATGTTCCACAAGGTTCCATGTCACAAAGGGAAGGCTGAGATCGATTTTGGGGGTAATTGCCTCAAAATTTTAGGAATTGGGGGCCAAAAAAGGGGCAAAAAACAAGCATTTTTCTAGTTTCATGACAATAACTTGTGTGTAAGTGTATGGTTCTTTCTGAAATTGTACTACAAGGTTCCATATCACAAAGGGAAAGCTGGGTTTGAGTTTGGGGGTAATTGCCCTAAATAATTAGGAATTTGGGGCCAAAACGTTTCTAGTTTTCAGACAATAACTTGTGATCAAGTGTATGGATCTCTCTGAAATTGTACTGCAAGTTACCATATACCACAAAGGGAAGGCTGGGATTAAGTTTGGGTTGATGAATCATAAGGGGGTTCAAAAAATTGGGGGGGGGGGGGGGGATTTTCTTCTTTTTTCCTTTTTTTTTCTTTCAAATTTTCCATTTTAAGTTGGTTATTTCTGATTTATATTTAAAAGCAAATAATAATGATATGGCAGGCGTTACACACCAAACAGGATGTGAAAATTATTATATTAAGTATTGTGCAATAGCAAGAAATTTTCAATTGCCTAGTATTGCGTAATAGCAAGAAATCTTCAATTGCACAGTATTGCGCAATAGCAAGAAATATTCAATTGCACAGTATTGTCCCATTTTCAAATTTCAAAAAAGTTCTTAGACCACATTCATTCTGTGTCAGAAACCTATGCTGTGTCAAATTTTTAATCACAATCCAAATTCAGAGATGTATCAAGCTTGAATGTTGTGTCCATACTTGCCCAAACTGTTCAGGGTTCGACCTCTGCAGTCGTATCAAGCTGTGCCCTGTGGAGCATTTTATTAATTATGAATTCGGACAAGTGAGTTAAGAGTTGGGACAAGTTCATTTTCTTGCAAGGGACAAGTTAGAAAAAATGATAATGTAGAGGCCTGAATGACCGAATAACCCTGAGATTGATAACACAGATCCAACCAGGAACTGTCACCGTCTCAGACAGTGCCTGCAATTAACATCACTTAAATAGGTAATCTTGCAGACATTAATTATGCTATAAAAACCACCAATCTACAGCAATTTTCAAAATTCGAATGTTTCTACAAATTATTCACTAGTCAGTAGTCTACAAATCCTACCGGAAGTCAATTTTGGAAGAAATCTACAACAGCAATTAAACGATTTTCTCGTCAATCGGATTATTAGTTTGTTGGGAAGTGTTAGTTTAGCTATAACGATAAAAATAAAACCTTCAGATCGTTTGCGACATTAATCTCACCTGAAAAAACACCTATCGTCCGACATTTAGGCTGGTCCTCTCCCTTGCAACATACGGGTATGTATGAATGTATGTATGTTCCGTATCTCCCTCCTTTAGTAGGAGCACCACCATGGGTTATGGTGTAAAAAGGAAGACATTTAACACACTGTATCGGTACAGATTTAATGTGAGCATTTGCCTATCCAGTCTCCCAGCCTGGCCGTCTCACAGCCAAAACAGATAAAGGACAGAGAACCAGTCTAGTTATGATTATGGTAGAATCTAGAAGTATTCTGACTAGCAGGGTTACACTAAAGACCTGAAAGTGGACCTGAAAAGACCTGAAAAGACCTGAAAATATACGACTAAAATTATTCAAATTGCAATAACTTTTTTATTATTTAATGGAATTTCTTCAAGATGGAATTTTATTAGTTGTAAACATCCCAATTTCTTTAGAATTTTTGGATTCTAGTGGCACCTATTCATGGTTCACTTTTGCAAAAGATATTCTTTCTGAATCTAATATTGATATAGATAGACTAAAAACCTGTGATAATTTAAAACAATTAAAAAATATTAAAAGCTATATTAAACCCCAAATAAACGCATACTACAACAACCTGTTGATGGATAAGTTGAAATCTATTGATGATAAAAGTAAATTAAATTTTTATAAAGGACTTGAGCGGCCAAATCTACTGATCAAACCCTACCTCTCTAACCCAAACTTTGAATTTAGAAAATTAATTACAAAACTTAGAATCAGTGACCATTCATTATTAATTGAAAAAGGGAGATATTTTAAAATTCCTCGCGAAGAGAGACTTTGCAAAAAATGCAAAGTACTAGATGATGAGAAACATTTCTTAATAAATTGTTCTCATAATACAAATATTAGATTAACATATTTAAATTACATTTACAGAGAAAGTAATTCATTTGCTAATCTCACTGACAATGACAAAGTTATATATTTACTTAACCCATCAACACCAACACAAGTGAATAAACTAGGATCCTTTATAAAAAAAAAATCAATGGAACTGAGGACAGGGGACCCTTTAATATTTACCTGAATTTGTGTATATATATTGAGTTACTTAGTTAGCCCAAGTGTCTTTATTTGTTTTTGTTGTTGTTATTTATGTCACAAACTGTAAAGTTTATATGGCAATAAAACTTTGAATTGAAAATTGAATTGAATTGAATTAAAATTAAAATGTTTGAATTAAAAATAAGTTTTTGATGCCAAAAGTTGGACCTGAACGGAAAATTGAAAAGACCCGAAGGGACCTGAAAATCTATGGTCGGACTAGCTTCAATAACTTTTTTAATATTCAATGGATATCTTTCAACTTTTGATTTTGTGAAACAAAAATATCAATATAATGATAATATTATAAAAGACATGAATGGATTATAGGGGTAACTGTTAGATGTATTTAAACTCGCACAACATTGGATTTTATTTCTATTTGTTTTTATTTTAGACAAGCGTCTATTGAAGAGAACGAATGAATTTATATTTATACAGGAACATATTTGAATAAAAAAATTCCTAGTTGATGATGAATCCTGGATCTAAAGTAAAAAAAAAAGAAGATTGTGCGTTAAATTTATTCAAACTATTCAACTTGCATTATTAAATATTAAAGCAGGTCTTTAATTGTTTTATTTATAAAATGAAAATAATAGTATTGCTTCCTCATAAATCATATGTAATTTAAAGACGCGTGTTCGTCGATTGGAATGTTTTAACGTGTGCTGGTTGTAATTCACACCTTGTATTGATAGGAATCCGGGTCCGTTCGCCCTGATTCATGTTCGCCCTAGTACCTGTTCGCCCTGATACATGTTCGCCCAGGGTCCATTCGCCCTGATTATTATTTTTTTCTAATTGTTGTCTAGTCGCATTATTTTAAGTATTTGAACAAAATATGTTAAAGTTTGTTAAAAAATTGACAGAATATTTAGCTATATTGCCGCAATCAATTTATCATTTTCCCTTTGATTTGCAGAGTAGAATACTGGAATACAATGTATTTATCTTTATTGATATTTGTTAACAAAATACATGTATGCAGTATAAATAAATGAACTTGTAAATCCGTTTCATAATTTACAGTTTGTACATCATTGGTTTTATTAATTTCAAGCTGAATATTTTATCAAAATAAAACGGGTTTTTTTATTATTAATCCATCAAAAGACAAGTTTCACAATAATCAGTTATCCGAATTATTTTGTCATTGAACAATTAATGATCATAAACAAGCCATAAACTTTTAAATATTTCAATGTTTCCATAAATTTCAAGAATATACATGATATTTATACCATAGAAATATCTGAATAAGTTTATTCAACTTCAATACCCTGAATATTAATATTTTTATAGTAGGGCAAATGGACTCTGGGCGAACGAACTCGGAGCGAACGGACCTAGGGCGAACATGTTATTAGGGTGAACGGTCCCGATACCTATTGATATAAGGTGATAATTGGATCATTAGTCTAAATAAACATTTCACTTTAATCTTTTAATTGGATTATCACTATATCATGTTACAAAACTTCAAAATTTATTAATCAAACTCAGACGCAGTAACTAAACAAATTCAACTAAAAACTTTTAATGCTAATCGTTAAACTTAAATATTTTTATCACAAGTTGCTTTTGACTCTTCTTGAATGAAATTAAATGCAAATGTTTTATAAGCTATGTTGAATTAACTATTATATATCCAGATTCATTCTTCAGTTTTAATTCAGCAGGTCCGACGTTTGTCTCAAAGTGCAGGACACGTATACAAAGATTGTGACGGGGTTATCATAGTTTAAAGGCACCAAACCTTTTTCTGAATTATTTATTTCTATGGTATATAATCATGTCTCTTTGACTTATAGGTTTTGGCATGCGAGTTTTGATTATCATCTTTGGCATTGTATCCGTCAATAAAAATTAGAAAGAAGATGTGGTGTGATCCCAAGGAGACAGATCTCCACAAGAGACCAAATGGCATCGAACATGAAAAGTTTACAACCATATTTTTTTTTCTATCTTTATTATTATCGATTTAAAAAATTATTAGCGGAATTTTTGGCTCGTTCAGATTTTATATTTTCCGTTCATGTCCGAGTTCTGACATTTTATGTATATATTTTTTATATTATCATTATCTTGAACTTTTTTTGTTTCACACAATCAAAAGTTGAAAGATATCCACTGAATATTGAAAAAGTGATTGAAGTTAGAATTAGTCCGACCATAGATTTTCCGGTGCTTTGCTTTTGCGCCAATTGGCATATCATTTGCGCCACAAACAATCTTTCATTTGCGCCAAAATAAAACCTTTTAATTGCGCCAATATTACAGGTAAATACAGGAAAAAAGTATAAAACATATATATTTAAAAAAAGACTTTTCATAATAAAAGTTTTTGTTTGCACAATTAAATATATTTCTCAGAAATCAGTCGACTTTAAACCACACATGTAATGTAAAAACCTTAATGAAACACAGTTCTGTTATATAAATAAACGTGATCATAACACCTAATATGAAACACGAAAGAAAACAGTTTACACTGGAGTTATTCTAAGCATGATACAACTATTGTAAAGTTGTAAAGTTATATGCATATGTCTACCCTGGCACCAAACTTGTAAGCGACGGCCCTGATGTATTCATATCTGGAAAATTCCTCCTCTCAAGTGCATACCATATTGATAAAAAAGATACTTTAGTAGTCCGTTCTTTCATGGACTGCAGTCCATTTCAGTTGTTATGCTGGCTTTGCAATGTTTTATTTATTTGTGGTACCAATAAACGACTTGGTCTCCATTTTTCAGAACGTATGATCTGACAATAAACTAAAAGTGTGGTCATCAAATATTACACACTTAATTCTCATGTTTTATGTCTAAATTGAAAATGTCCATCATGACACCTCGAATATGTGAACACTATATAATTATAAACCTAAGTGACTCTCAGCTTCAGAAATGAGTGTGGCATTGAACTCCCCATTATCCAGAGAAATACTGTAAAGACAAACCCTTTAGAGAAATGAGTATTTAACGCTTCCGTTATTGCTTGCCTGAATTACCCGTAAATGAAGTGGGTTTTTTTTGGGGCGCAAATGAATTATAAACTTGTGGCGCAAATGAAAGATTGAAATTTTCAAAAATTGGCGCAAATGCAATGCGCCCATCTTTTCAGGTCCCTTCAGGTCTTTTCATTTCTCCGTTCAGGTCCAACTTTTGGCATCAAAAACTTGTTTTTAATTAAAAACATTTTAATTTTAATGAAATAGGGATGTTTACAATTAATAAAATTACAACTTGACGAAATTCCATCCAATGATAAAAAAAGTTATATACAAATGTTTGGGAAAGTATTTATCTTAAAAAAGTAGAAAAAAAGGAGAAGTTCAAATATAATAAAAGCCAATTAGACACATTTTTTTTGCAGTAACATATCATTTTAAATAGAGTATATATTTTAAAACAATTGAATTATCTGGAGTCACAGTATACACTGAGTTCTCAGGCCCACCACATCCCTTAAAACATTCCGGCCTGCATCGGATAAACATGATAAACGTATTGTACATTTTGTAAGCATGGACTTGTTTCAATTTTTTTCTAAATAGTTTAAAAAATGGAACAAAACATCTGTTTTCATTTTTTATGAATGCTATTCGGGTACTCCTCGGCATAAAGGAATCCTGGATCGTATGGATGGCGGTTCAACCCCGGTCATTTTTCTATGATTCAATATAGATCATCGAAATCAAATTGGTGTAATTATGTAGTAAACAAGGATAAATCTACAAAATATATGTAACGAAGTCATTAACAGTAAAAATATATTTTATTAAGTAATTACAAAGTCAAGAAGATTCTAAAGTTCAAATGTTCGAATGTTCACAAACTGTCTTAAAAGTTGAATAGTTCGAATGTTCAATATCTCACACGGGCACGTGATCGTATAGTAATATAACTGTTCAATACTGATGGAGTACGTTCGGATATTAAGCGCATGCGTTTCAGCCTACCCACGAGGGGGAGGGGAGACCTTTGCGGAATCTCCGGTACCAATCTGTCGTACCAATCTGTCCTTCTTCAAGTCCAAAGCTGGATCTTATATAGTCCAGTAGTCCATTAACAACGGCCCATAGCTGATGGCCGGTTACGTAGCAGTCTGGATGTTAAATAATACTGTCTGTGGTTAATTGTCAAACTATGCAATTAACCCATGAAGGATACATGTTATTTCACAGTAGACATGGTCATTTATTGGCTGTAGGGTATATGTCTATAATATTCGTACAGATCGTTATTAAGTGTCCAAAGCGTACATGATTGTCATTGAGTTGTTTAATTCCTTTTTAATACATTTCCTAATTAATACTCCTTGATAATTAATGATGTGAAACACAATTGTGTTACATTTGAATTTCCTCCAAAATAAAACAAAAGTTCAATAAAATACGGTAGTTTTTCTTCCTGTAGGTTATTGTGATAGTTCATTGCAAAGTTTCCGGTAACCATCACCACACATCTAAAGTTTATAAAGTTCCATAAGTCCAATATCTGGATATAATAAGTTCATTACATTCACCAAGTCCAATAGCTGGATATATTTACACATAGTTCATTTGAATCATCAGTTAAATAGTTCGATATACATAGTTCATGTTTTATTTCCGTCACCATCATAGTATAAAGTTCATCAACTGCTGGAAAGGGAGCACATCTTTGTACAAGTGTCGTCATCATCATCTCCATTACGTAGTATTTGACGCATCTAGCTGGTTGGCTCGTACTTCTTAAGAGGCTGTTAACATCGGCATTCGGTTAAGTTTTGTTCTTGACCAATGGCGGGGAAGAAGACATCTCTCTATTATCAGTAACATCTATTCCAACCAATTGCGAAGACACCATTTGTTTTTACCCAATTGTTCGTGGCATTAGAACCAGAACTCACAACATTCTTTTTGGCTAACCAAGATATATTCTTAATCAATTAACAGTACAAAAATATGGCTATTCCAATGAAGATCGCACCTAAGCCCCACTGATAAATTTATCTCAATTTGGACAAACTAAAACTTGTTTACTTCCCCTTATTTTTTTTTTTTTTTATTTATCATCTATCACATTATTGATAGTTTGTTCACTCGCCTTGAGTTCGCAGGATTATCCAAGCCTAGCAATATTTTGTAAAACAATTTCTACATATAAATAAATACAATACGTTCTTTTTGTATATCGAATTATCCGTTAAAACAAAAATAAAATAAAAGGGGGAATCTGCCGTATACAACTTCTACAATTTTTAAAAATCCTACATAATAAATAAAAGATATGTTTATTAACACAAGACATAAAAAAATAGACTTTAAAAATTCACAAATTAAAAACAAAATATAATTTGATCCTTTTCTATAACCCCTACACCTATAACAAATAATATATACTAAATATTATATGTGTTACTTTGTTCTCAATTGTAATACTTTACAGTTTTAATTTTTTGCTTCATTAATTAATCTTAACGTTAAATATAGACCAAAAAAATAACAACGTTTAAGATTCCATTAATAAAATTTTAACTACCTCTTGCGCAATTTGTTACTGACTCTACATTTCATATTTGAGAACAAAAACACCTTATTGCGAAAAAATGTCGTTATCTGTAATGTATTACATTTTTCTAAAATTAGTATATAGTTTCCTTATCTTACTATTTCCTTTCTTTTTTATATATCTATTTTTCATTTGTTTTAAAATTTCAAACCTACTGCCTATCCCTTTTATACATTTCAATACGACTTAGTGTTAGGGTATATGTTGAGATCTGAGTTTAAAAATATTATATACCTTTAAAACTTAACTAACCTCTTAAAAACTAAAACAATTAAAACAAAATCTATGCCTACTTATGAACAAAACACATCGTTAAGATTTTTTTTTCAACTCCTTGATTAATTATTTCCTTATTCTTATTTTAATTTCTGACAATAATCCTCATAACTGTTTACTTTTCAATTTCATTTTTTTTCTTTAATATCAATTATCTATTTCACTTAAATTTTGTCATTAAGTTCTGAAGTTCATATGTCTCTTTTTTTTTCTTTACAAATATCAGTCTACTACAACAATACTAGTAAATCCCTAAGGGCAAACATATCCATGTTTTTCTTTAATGTGCTACTTTATGAAGATACTTCTCTTAATCTATTAACAATATGTAAATATGGCGTAATCTAACACCATAAACAACTTGCACCATTTAATAACTTAATATCACTTATGTTAATCATCCGAAGAAGGGGTTGGAATCTAAAATTATAGACTATTTGTTTTCTCTAAACAAATGTGCGTAAACACTATCCAACTGCGTAAAACCCATAATCGTCAATGGCAATAAAACGCAAACAATGTATCCTCAATGTACCCTCAACTTCATCTACCAAAGGTTCTAATCCAACCTTCATTTACACCGGTGCTCTACTAATTTTACGTAAAATGCATATTTTCTAGAATAATTGAATGTATCTTCAAAAAAATAACTCATAATATGATCAAAACAAAAATCCAAAATACCTCCAAAAAATGATATTGTTTTTTTTTTTACATATTACTCTAAACGAAAAACTAGCTTCTAACTTTCTAAAAAAAAAAATACATTTTACTCTTTTTAAAAATCATTTATCCTATGATATCTATTGAATTCAATAACAGCAAATAAAAAATACACCAAAAATAACATTTCATTCTTATCATGAAAATATATGTGTATTCATAATTTTTAAATTGACCTATATATAAAGTACCTAAAAATACCTAATAACAAAAATCGTGCCAACCACATCTCGTGAACAAACATCAGATTTTAAGCCTTTTAAAAGTACGGCCTCAATCCCTACAAAATTAAAAACTTTGCTTAATATGTGTGCCATCCCTTGAAAAGCCTTTTCTTTTTTTTGTACTGACATAGAAATATCTTGATTTTCCCTTAAGAAAAATGAAAGTAACTGAGTTCTTACCTTTTATATTCCTTCGCGTTATTTTAAACAAACCAAGTCGATCGTGGTCAAACGGCACCAAATTTACGACTTGTAACGAAGTCATTAACAGTAAAAATATATTTTATTAAGTAATTACAAAGTCAAGAAGATTCTAAAGTTCAAATGTTCGAATGTTCACAAACTGTCTTAAAAGTTGAATAGTTCGAATGTTCAATATCTCACAAGGGCACGTGATCGTATAGTAATATAACTGTTCAATACTGATGGAGTACGTTCGGATATTAAGCGCATGAGTTTCAGCCTACCCACGAGGGGGGAGACCTTTGCGGAATCTCCGGTACCAATCTGTCGTACCAATCTGTCCTTCAAGTCCAAAGCTGGATCTTATTTAGTCCAGTAGTCCATTAACAACGGCCCATAGCTGATGGCCGGTTACGTAGCAGTCTGGATGTTAAATAATACTGTCTGTGGTTAATTGTCAAACTATGCAATTAACCCATGAAGGATACATGTTATTTCACAGTAGACATGGTCATTTATTGGCTGTAGGGTATATGTCTATAATATTCGTACAGATCGTTATTAAGTGTCCAAAGCGTACATGATTGTCATTGAGTTGTTTAATTCCTTTTTAATAAATTTCCTGATTATAACTCCTTGATAATTAATGATGTGAAACACAATTGTGTTACAAATAAACCCAAACTAAAATGCAATTTGGGTACCGCCGGTCGCGCCAAATTATAGTTTGACAGTGGTTTTAGTCCACGTGGGGATTTTTTTAAATGCTACCTTCGTACGAAATTTCGTACTTAATTTGTTTCTTGTCATGATAAACCATTAAATACCAAATATCAAATTAAAATATTCAAGCACGAAGACAAAAATATGGAAAACTAATTTTCCGGACTGACAGATGGACAGACAGACAGACGGCGGACAGAGTGCAATCATAAAGTTCCCTTCGACTTCGCCGGTACAGGATTGATTAAAAAAGGCCAATTGAAGTAAACGTTAACATTCAACTCATCGTTCTGGTTTTGTATCTCATATCATATAAACGCAAACCATAAACATTTTATTCAGCATGCATAAAATAATGTATGTAATAGTTGCCGCTGTATTTTGAGCGACCGTCTATGATCTATTCATTTGGAGGTGTCGGCTTTTAGAAAAAAGGGTCACCCTACCTCAACAGTGGACCTCAATCAAAAAAGTTCCGTAACGTCCCACCTGGGATTTTGGGTCCAGGCAAACTTAGGCAACTGCCTGTCATTTGTACTTACTGTGGACAAAAGCTTTGCAGTAGGGGTATTTTTTTATGAATAAAAGAAAGGGGAATGGTAGGTACCCTACCCATCTTTAGACCTAAAAAAATCCATAACTTTATCCACCTAGCTGCGTCTTTGGGTCTATGCAACCTTGTGAAATTTCTTTTCATTTGTACCTAGTGTGGACAAAAGCTTTGAAGTAGGTTTTTTTTTATGAATTAAAGAAGGGGGTGGCAGGCTAGGGTCACCCTACCCCAACTTAGGATCTCAATCAAAAAAGTTCCGTAAATTGATACCCACCCGGGTCTTTGGGTCCAGGCAAACTTGGGCCATTACGTATCATTTGTACCTATTGTGGAAAAAAGCTTTTTTTATAAATTAAAGAAGAAGGATGATAGAGTCATCCTACCCTAACTTTGGACCTCAATCAAACGAATTCCGTAACTTTACCGACCTGAGTCTTTAGGACCAGGCAACCTTGTAAAATATCCTATTATATTTACCTTGTGTGGACAAAAGCTTTGTCGTAGAGAATTATTTTTTTATGAATTAAAGAAGGGGGATGGCAGTATCACCCTATCTCAACTTTACCACAATCAAAGAAGTTACGTACTGTAACTTTATCTACCTTAGTCTTCTGGTCCAGACAACCTTGGGCAACTGCCTATCATTGTTACCTAGTGTGGATAAATGCTTTGCCAAAGGGAATATTTTTATGAATTAAAGAAGGGGGTTGCTAGGGCAACCTGCCAAAACTTTTGACCTCAATCAAAAAAGTTCCGTAATTTTACCCACCTTGGTCTTTAGGTCCAGGTAACCTTGGGAAATTGCCTATCATTTGTACCTAGTGTGGACAAAAGCTTTGCCGTATGTTTTTTTTTTTATGAATTACAGAAGGGGAAAGGCAGGTCACCCTATTCCAATTTTGGACCTCAATCAAACAAGTTCCGCATCTTTATCCACCTGGATCTTTTGGTCCAGGCAATTTCGGTTAATTGCCTATCACTTTTACGTTGTGTGGACAAAAGCTTTGCCGTAGGTATTTTTTTATGAATTAAAGAAGGGTTTGGAAGGGTCACCCTACCCCAACTTTGGACATCAATAAAAAAAAAAGTCCTGTATCTTTGTCCACCTGGGTCTTTTGGTCCCGGCAATTTGGGTAATTACCATCGTTTTTTTCCTTGTGTGGACAAAAGCTTTGCCGTAGGGATTTTTTTTATGAATTAAAGAAGGTAGATGGAAGAGTCACCCTACCCCAACTTTGGACCTCAATAAAAAAAAAGTTCCGTATCTTTATCCACCTGGGTCTTTTGGTCCAGGCAACCTTTGGCAACTGCCTAACATTGTTACCTCACTGGCGTAGCACACGGTACGGTTGGTACGGTTCAGACCGTACCAATTTTTACTGCAGGTACTGGCGGAAAACCGTACCAAAAAATATAAAAATATAAAAAAAAAATGTTAGAATATTATGCAAACTTCCGTACAATAAACGTTTTACATTTATCTTTGACTATTTTCTTTAAAAAAAAACCATCTCTCAACATTAAAATACAGAGCAATGTGAACGTACAGTACACACAGAGAGGATGTAATCTCATACTCCCTGCTCTGTGTAAAAACTTGGTGTCACACCAGGAAACTCCAGCAACACTCTACAAATTTTGGGAAGAAATTCGGAGAAACTTGTAGTAATTCCTCCCTAAAACTCCTTAATTGTTTATTACCTTGGTGTGGTTTCTCCCAACACCATGATTTTTATTGCTACGTTTACCTTTGAAGTGTGCCACTAGACTGACTAGTTGTTGACTACAATAAACATTTCTTATTTTTCCTGTCATTAAAATGACAGTCACAAAAATGATGAAAAGTGTGAGATTTGTTAAATTTTATCAGAGATATATATATTATATTCTGATTTTATTAAAGAATCCTGCACAACTTCATTTATTAAAAGTATTAAGCATTTGTTCTGACAGTGTTGATTTTTCATACCTAAGAAACATAATTAAAACAAACAAAATATCACCTGTAAGTGGAGTAAAATTAATATAAAATAAAGACATATATTTTAATTGAATTTTATTTTGATAAATTTAAATAATAAATGAAGATTATATAAATATGATATGTATGAAATTAATCTACATTATTTTATTATTTTCATTTTTTTTGTATCATTACTATTATTTTTAAACCATGTATTATATATTAATATCTATATGTTTAAACTGACTATAAATACAACTTATTGTAAATATCAAGTTGCCATTCTTAATTATGAGATTATCAAAGAATGTAAATAATTTTCCAATCTAAAAATACTTTTTGTATATAATTTTTTAAAATCATTTCATTAACCTTTTCTATAGATTTCAGAAATAAAACTAAATAGGAAATGATTGAAATAGGAAGAAGTGAGAGAATAGTTGACATGTAATTATGTGTCACTGTCATGACCATGCAGTCATGCTTTGATGATTTTTATTACTTTTACCTGCAATCAACAGGTCATAAAACCCTCCCAGATGGGAGTAATTACTTGGTGTTTTTGGAAGGGGAAATCTGTGTTTCACAGTATGACACTGTGTTACACCAGAATTAGTGTTGGGAGTTTGAGATTACATCCTCTCTGTGTGTACTGTACGTAACCGCAGTACTGTATTAGTATCGGTTTATTGATTAGCAATTAATTATTAGTTAATCGGGATTGTTTTGGGATGCTGTTGAGAATAATGTTGGGCTATTGGTTCGTGCTTTAATCTGACACAGACTGAATACACTGAAATGCCATGATGGATAATCTAAAGAATACTATAGCCAGCAACAATCGCCATTAAATTTTGCTAGTACTTCAAGCTTAACGCTAAAGCTTGGAAACAATTCCACGGTCGAAGAAGCTGGCAGTTTTTACTTTTGGTGCATTGTCGCAAGTTTTAATTCCAGATGATGCACAAACAAGCCTCATAGCAATCAAAACAACTGGACATATTATTTTTTTATACAAGCCATATTCTTAGGTTCACCAGTTAACTGATCAATGTAATGATTTCACTCGTTTTTTTTTAATAAAGCAATACCAGTCAAGTTCAAAATAAGCATAATGTCAATTGAAATCGGAGGTGAGGTTATTTATATAATGTTAAATACAGTATTGTAAAAGGGGGATATATCCTTTATAAGGACTCCATAATTGTCTTTAAAAGTCGGGATTGGTTATGTTCGAGACACCTTCCTACTCCTTTCAGCAGTGTGCCTTTCTTTAAGGAACCTTCCGTAACATAAACCCCAAGCATAAATCACAATTATTTCACATGTGTATAGCTTTCGCGAGACGGTCGATTTACGCTTTCCATTTTTTATTACAATAATTTAGAAAAAACTAAAGGAATGGTGAAGAATTTCTGTAGAAAATGCATTGTATTTATTTACATAGAATCGCGATCGAAGGACAAAAGACAAACCAGGGAACAAATAAAACACCCAAGGACAAACAAAACCATTCAAAAATGAAAACTGTAAACACGGAACCTGAATGAATTGGTGTGACATCAGGTACTCCAGAATGGTTACGCAGGTCCTTCTTGCCTGACAACCGCTGTCCAAAACATCACAGTAATTGCGACAGGCTCTCTAGGTAATGTGCATATGACAAAATCGTACACAATACACATAAACAAGATGAAAATTATATCAAGAACATAGTGATTTATTTACGGTGCATTACTTTTGCGCGAATCACCATTACATTTGCGCGCAGCTTTTGATTACATTTGCGTGCAGATCATTAACATTTTTGACAGATAAACTCAGGTAAACTGAGGTAAAATGCAGGTAATA
This sequence comes from Mytilus edulis, assembly GCF_963676685.1. NCBI lineage: Eukaryota > Metazoa > Mollusca > Bivalvia > Mytilida > Mytilidae > Mytilus > Mytilus edulis. Next base: position 64,697,008 of record NC_092354.1, on the reverse strand, counting down.
ATATTTATTTATTTATTAAAAAAACATGGATGTGCAGAGTAGAATTGCTCATTACAGTGAACATGAAATGATTCATGGCTGTTTGCTGATGGTAGTGATGCATTGGGGGAAATATGGATTCTGGTGTAATGTAAGTTTCGACTAAATAATCTGCAAACTTCACACAATGCAGATCATTTGGTTTATCTTCATACATTTCCCCTGCAAAACAATCACCAACTGTTGTAGGATCAAGAAATGCATTGTGCATTGCAATTTCAAAGTCAATTTTTACGATCCTTTGTTTTAGCATAATGTTCCTGTCTGTACAGTATGAAGATATCATGTTAAGCAAAACAGTATAAATTTCCTTTAGTGGTCCATAATGTTCCTATTTAAATCCACGAAAAGTGTACAGTTGATAGTCATATTTATTATGAAAATTTAAAAAAAACAGGTATAATTTATTTTTATTTATTTTTTTACCAGAGTTTACCTGTAAAATGAATGCGCGCAAATGTAATCAAAAGCTGCGCGCAAACGTAAAACATTTTAATCCCCAAATGCGCGCAAACGTAGTGCGCCCTTTATTTAAGTATTTCGTCTTGACAATTTTCAAAAACATATAACTTACAAGGCCAAGACATCCCCCTACTGACGAAGTGGTTGTCTTAAAAGTTCACATTAACTCCACAGAAATTTTGCGCCTGTTCTTACTTGTAGCAAGAAACCTATGGCCTTTTTTTCTCGTATTGTTTTCAATTTTAGTTCTTTTGTGTGTTATGGAGTCTAGACTGAGGGTTAACATTCCTCTGAACCGGTTTACATCGTTGTTTCTGGGCTGGCTGCAGTCTACTCCAATGTCTGAGGATTCGCGTATTATTTTGACAGTAGACACGTTCCTGAGTTCTGTTCAATAGTTGTTAGCTGCATTTTAATTGTTTTATTTTGAAAAAAATATTAAGATTTTATATCAAATAAACTGACAGAAATTTCTTACAAATCATGAATTTTGCGCAATAATTGCATGCTTTGTAAATGACACAAAAATGGTAAACAAACTATAATATCCGCAAGACACAGACATTAATATATATATTTTTTTTCAAATTGTCGAGTAAAAAAATGCGGCTTTTCAAAAACGATTTTTAGTTCCAGGAAACGCCCAGAATGCAGGATTTTAACGCTATGAACCCCAGAGCTTCTGGGGGCCTTGAGCGGCCCCATACCCCCTGCCGTATGGCAGGCTCGCGAAGATTTTTTTTATGAATTAAAGAAGGGAGATGGAAGAGTCACCTTACCCCAACTTTGGACCTCAATAAAAAAAAAGTTCCATATCTTTATCCACCTGGGTCTTTGGGTCCAGGCAACCTTTGGCAACTGCCTAACATTGTTACCTAGTGTGGAAAAATGCTTTGCCATAGGGACTCTTTTGATGAATTAAAGAAGGGGGTTGGTAGGGTTACCCCTACCAAAAGTTTTGACTTCAATCAAAAAAGTTCCGTATTTTTATCCACCCGGGTCTTTGGGTCCAGGCAACTTTGGGTAATTGCCTATCTTTTTTTACCTTGTGTGGACAAAAGCTTTGCCGTATGGATTTTTTTTAAGAATTAAAGGAGAGGGATGGAAGGGTCACCCTACTCTAACTTTGGACTTCAATAAAAAAAAAAAACCTCCTGTATCTTTATCCACCTGGGTCTTTTGGTTCAGGCAATTTTGGTTAATTGCCTATCATTTTTCATTGTTACCTAGTGTGGATAAATGCTTTGCCATAGGGACTTTTTTTTAATTAAAGAAGGGGGTTGGTAGGGTCAACCTACCAAAACTTTTGACCTCAATCAAAAAAGTTACGTAATTTCCGTAATTTTACCCACCTTGGTCTCTAGGTCCAGGTTACCTTGGGCAATTGCCTATCATTTGAACCTAGTGTGGACAAAAGATTTGCCGTAGAGATTTTTTGTTATGAATCACAGAAGGGGGATGGTCACCCTATTCCAACTTTGGACTTCAATCAAAAAAGTTCCGTATCTTTATCCACCCGGGTCTTTAGGTCCAGGCAAGTTTTGGTAATTGCCTATCACTTTTACCTTGTATGGACAAAAGCTTTGCCGTCGGTATTGTTTATGAATTAAAGAAAGGGGATGGAAGGGTAACCCTACCCAAACTTTGGACTTTTATAAAAAAAAGAAAACTCCGCAGGAAGGATAAAAAAAATGCCCATCAAAATCCAAAAACGATTTTATCTTTCTGAAATGTAAAATAAGTTTAACTTTTATTTATCTTGTGGATGCCAGGCCATAACACTTTCAAAACTGCACAGGTAAGTCTGTACACAGAGTAGTTTTTTGGGTGCAAATACGGCCATATTTGTCCACTTGTTATGATGAACCTTAAATACCTTGTCAGTCGATACACTCATGCAAGTTCCTTACACAATTAATGCATTGCAAATACGCATTAATGCGAACATGGTGTACATCGTATATCACAGACTATAGCCGGATGTATTAGACAACATTTATACCTGTTTTGAGGTGAACAAATCGTTTGCAAGCGACAAGTTTTAATAAAAAATACTAGCTAGTTTTGAACAGAAACATGTACGAAGTCAAGTGCGATTAAAACACACTTTATTGAATGAATGATTCAGAGGTGCTTATCTGGAATTTGAGAATGACGATTTTTTGATCCGCTTGTTACAAAAATGGACAAAACCTTCTAAATGATAGCCATCAAATTTTCACAGCACATTAATCTGATGGACATTAGTAACTATGTTTCAGCATTTTGTATTACATATTGACGTTAGGGCTCCAAGGCTCTTACTGTTAGTGCAAAATAGAAAAAACACACTTTGTAGCTTCCTTATTGGAACTGGACAAGTAATAATTCTTTAATATTTTTACTAGAGTACCCAAGTTTTTTTTCTCTCTTTTTTTACTACACTTTCTTTTTCGAAGATTCCAATGTGTATGTATTATCTTTTGGGGAAAACTATTGCTCATACAACACGAGAGAACTTTCTGCCCTAACGTGTAAAGATAAAATGTACCTGTTTATTTATTAATACAGTTCAAAGCATTTTTGAATACTTAAATACATTTTTACAATTTCAAGGTCAAATAGATTGAAATAATTTTGAAATAATTTTCTTTTCATACTACTCCTTCCTTTAAATAAATAAAAACAGTACGATAATGATTAAACAAAATATGTATGATTACACGTTGCTTTCTGTCAGTGTCATAAGAACGGAAATAACAGGTTTTCAGGATTATAAGATCTCACGGCTTCAACTGGTGATTTGATTTTCGTAAATACCCGTTTACGTACTTCGCTAATGCGTTACAGTAAACTAAATTTGCGACCATCAAATCACAAATCGATGCCGTCAGAGATTATAATACAGTGCGGTTATCTCCTAAATAATATGAATAAATCCGTTCTCAAAGTAATGTGCAATACCGATGACATTGCCCTATCAATAAATCAAGTCAGAGTAAATATCGTTTATTTGACCGGTCCAATATGGAAAAGGCCGTATAGCCCATGGGGTTATACTGGGCGTACACTCCAGTTTGAATTTTCTTACGACTTATCTAACTTAACCTAGGACGTATCAGTCTGCATAAAATACACATTTTTTTAAAACTTAAAATAACACAATAAAAGGTTGAATGATGTTTCACGTTTTGTCATGGATATAGGAAGATGTGGTATGAGTGCCAATGAGATAACTCTTCAACCAAATAACAATTTATAAAAGTAAACAATTATAGGTCAAGGTACGGCCTTCAACACGGAGCCTTGGCTCACATCGAACAACAAGCTATGAAGAGCCCCAAAATTACTAGTGTAAAACCATTCAAACGGGAAAACCAACGGTCTAATCTATATAAAAAAACGAGAAACGAGAAACACGTATAAATTACATAAACAAACGACAACTATTGTACATCAAATTCATGACTTAGGACAGGTGCAAACATTTGCAGCGGGATTAAACATTTTAATGGTACCAAACCTTCTCAATGTCTAGAAACAGGAATAGTTCAAAGTCTTTTCTGGTAAAAAATCTATTATTACTTTTTGATTCTGTTGATAGCGAGATATCATGAATTACACTGTGTTACATCACGGTTGACAAAAATCTATTGGGACTGCAAAAAGACTAAATTTAGTTATGAATTTCTGTATCATCTTCACGTAAGTTTCTTATTATATTCAAAGAATTTTAATTATTCAATAAAATTGTGATCAATTTATATTTCTGCATTGACCTTGTTATAGATTCTCGATCAGCTTTATTGGCCTTGACTCTTCGAGTCACGGTTCCAATACAGGTTAACTCGATTCTTTAACAGGCGAATTCAGAAACAGCCAGTAAGTTACACTCTATCAATAAATGGTTCTATTTAAGATAAAACTTTAAATCTTCTTTGTTTTATTTGCAGACGAAAATGTTCATATAATAATTCCATTAGCACATGAATATTAAGTAGAGACAATGCTGAATAAAGCAGACACATTTTTGGCAGACACATATAAAAGAAAAAACATATGGAAAATGCCAGAGTGAATATGTTATTGAAGGTATAATTGAAGCTGATAAATATGGATTATCAGAATCGCTCGAAATGTTAAAGGACTTTGCTTCCAGGAAAATGTACAAATATTTTTCATCTGAAAAAGGATATGATCAATTATCGGACGTTTTATTGTATGGAATAGCAATGAAAAGATGGCAGAACAATATAAGTCCTAACGATGGACAAAGCAACGATTATGGTTCCTGCCCTAAGGAGTATAGTGAATTTTGCAATTGTATCAATAACATGCAATAAATAAAACGCTTTTCTTTATAAAAATCCAATCAGAGCTGATTCGGATAAAATGAGGTCTGGATTGTACATTAATGAGAGAGCAATCAAATGCGATTAAGCAAACTAAAAATGAAATGGAAATCACGACCTAATAAATTTCAAAGAACAATGCTAAATCAAAAGTTTAAAGTTTAATTCTAAATTTACTAAAGTTCGAATTATGTGTGCATATAATGTATTTCACCGAGGATATTCTTCAAGTAGCAATGAATATTATAGCACGAAATTATATATAAAACTAAAATTTTACTATATATAATTATATTCTCCAAATGTCTTTATGTGATCAAACAAACAAAAAAGAAAGAAAGTTATAGAAGTTATAGAGGTTATAGATATAATTATGATACGATTTTAAATATTACACTCCCAGGAACCAGTGGCGGATCCAGAGGGGGGGTTCCGGGGGTGCGCACCCCCCCTTTATTTTTGCCGATCAATGCATTTGTATCGGGACATATGTTTTGCACCCCCCCTTTGCCCTGGGTGCCCTGGGTTAGCACCCCCCCTTTCGAAAATTCCTGCATCCGCCCCTGGGAACTTCTACAACTTTTCATTTTCTCCCATACCACAAACGTGACATATAACATGTAAGCAATAAATGGAGCGTGAACAATGAATTTTAAAAAAAAATCATTTTAGTTTTTTGTTGTTGCTATATGTACATTTATCTTTATTCTCATAGCCATCGCAGATACAGAGAGACACTATGTACATGAATATGCATCTATATACAAAATATATTATATAATACAGTGGTTTCAAAATAATATAAATTTAGCCAGTAGGACCTACATGTTTATTTATACACTTTATAAACTTACTTATCTTTTTAACTCTGACTTTCTGTTTGATTTGCCCATCAATTTTCTAAACTCTAGTGTATTAACACGAGTTGAAAAATACATATCAAAGTATATTTTTCTACTGTCGTTAAAAATGGACAGTCTAGAAGATTATGAAATTCGTCTCCGATACTACCAAAAAGATAAAACTGAACTTCGTGGAAAATTCAAAACGGAAAGTCCATAATCCAATGATAAAACACATCAAGCGAATGGACAATTGTCATATTGTCATATTCCTGACTTGGTACAGGATTTTTCAAATGTAGAAAATGGTGGATTGGACCTGGTTTTATGGTGCTCAAGGCCGTAGCTACCATTGAGGCAAGTGAGGCAATTGCCTCACTAAAATTTCGACACTGATTATTTTTTTTTATACATATATATAAATATAATAGTCATTTGTTGTTCTGTCTCAACCTTAATTTCTATAACTTGTCATCATTCCTTTTAAACTATTCTTCCTGGATATAACTCAGATCAACTCAGCATCTCAACGGGTGATGTTTCTCGATTACATTAACCTAGTAACGATAATCATCATGGATCTTTAGTTAAAAACAGGCTCTTGCAGAAAAAGGAAAAGCGACACTGAACATTGCTGAAGGTAAAGAAGGAATAATTCTTGTTAACTATTTTTTTTTAACAGAGTCTGAGTATTGCATATAACTTCATTAGAACAATCCAAAAACGTTAAGTAGACTGACAAATAAAGTACTGGTCTTCGGAAGGGGGCAGTCCTGTCTGCGTATTCATTTCTCCGTTTCACCAACTTTTGACAAATCAAGTACTGGGCATCGCAAGGGGGCAGTCCTGTCTGCGTATTTATTTCAGGAACTTTAATCTTTCTCTTTACAGATAAATAAAATATAAATAATATGAAACATGAATGCATGGATTAGTTTTTATCCATTTTTCTTTAACCTTAAAAATTGAAAGAATATCCCATATTCCAATTTGATATTATTGAGGAATGGTAGAACCTTTAACACAGGATTTTGTCTTTACTTATTCGGGACTACGGAATTTCGTTTCTTTATATTCGGGGTTTCGGAATCGGACACCCCCAAACCCTAACCCTTAAATTTATAGATTCTGGAACTAAAATACCACCAACTATTTCCAGAAATAATTTGAAATTACGGAACTACATGTACAAACGTCAAAAACTCCACTCCAATTCCACTGTACCCATATATACATGTACTTACTCTATAGATAGAATCATATACATGTATCTTATCTCATTCAGATTCTATCCCTAGTTTGTCTACTCTTTGTCAGCATAAAAGCGAGTTTAATATTTTGTAACTGCGACTGTATGATGGTGCTTACAGGAAAGCTTAATTCCCTTTTGGTAACAAAACTGTTACTACCGATGCTGCTACCGAATTGCTGATGGAGAAGGAATTGGAAGAAGACATTGATCATTGTGTTGATGATGATGTGCTACCTTTAGAAGAGCATGAATGAGTGGCGCAAGATTGTGCGGTCTTGCAATGCTCCATGTTCATCGCGATAAGGATATCAGCAGACCAAATTATGATTCTGAAACGATTTGACTGAACCGGCCATAGAAAAATTTGGAAAACTCTACTGAATCGATGTTTGTTCTATATTCTGGCAGCAGACTCAAATCAGTGATATTTGGATGATTATCTTACATATAAATTTAAATAAAGTTGTTAAAAATTTGGTGTTAGTAAAAGTCTTAAAAAATGAAAAATTTATATAAAGTGTCCAATTTCAAAACATTATCAAACTCTCTAAATGCCTAGAATGCAGGATTTTGCACCATTCATTTCATACCCTCCAAAAAATTGTTTCGCCTCGCTTCGCTCGGCTTTATTATTTGCCTCACTAAAATAAGATGCCTAGCTACGGCCTTGAGTGCTAAACATCTCAATTATGTGACAGTCGTATCAAATGCCATTATTATAACAACGATGCGTTAATAAAACAGACATAAAAGGTAACATTGACAGAATATGGGTACATCTGTCATAACTATGTCACAATCTCAAATTAAACAAATGTATAAAAAAGAAGCAAAAACAGTATTTATCAAATTTAACAACCACATTCATTGCTTACTTGTATAAGTTTTTTAAATCAACCCATACAGGATAGAAATATTTGAAGTCTTGTGACTGCATTCACATCAACTCTAATTAGTGTAGAGTCGCGTGTTTGACGCCATACAATGTAAACATCACACAGGGGGATTCATTAAATAATTTTGTCGTTCAAAGTATTTTCAAAATAATAATTTAACAATGAAAATGGTGGTATAAAGGGTTGAAAAATAAAAGGTGTTTTTAGAACTAATTTAAGAAAAAGAACTAGATTTAAAATTATCCAGAAGTTCTTAAGAATTTTTAAGAACCAACATGTGGTTAATACCATTATTAAAAAGTTGACATTTTATATCATTTCTATTAACAATATTCCACCTCCTCCCTGTCTCTATTGGGAGTCTGTGGTTTGTGGTTCTATACCTACATAAAATTATGCTTTCGTGCATATCCTAGATTTTTTTCAAAATCTAATTCGAATTCTATAATTTAATGCATTTGTAGACTCTTGTAATTGTGTATTCTACAAATGTTTGTATTGAACTGATAGCCACATTTTTAACGATATATATCATTAACAAAACATTGAGAGATCCAAATATTGGAAAATTGTTATATATCAAATTTACACCTGAAAACTGACCAATCCACAAGGCCCAGGACTACTCGACCAACTAGGCTACTAAATGATATATTTTGTTTGTCCAGTAATGACTTTCATTGTCGGCTTTATTAAAGGGTTATAAAACAGTACAGTTAAATGGTGAACCTTGCATATCACCTATTTTGTGTCTGTCATACTGGATGATAATGTAACCAACAATGCCGTCACATCAAATGATTATTTTATTCTTTACTTTTAAACATGTGACAACTTTACGACATACGTATTCCATCAGACAATCTGTGGTTATACAGACTATATATAGCTAACACTAGAATTTATATATACTATGCCTCAAATTTAGCCTAACAATAATATATCTGCAAATATGCATAAACAAATTTGGTCTCCCATTAGCGGGTTTCAAACCCCTGCTCTGTGACATTGTGGCAACACCGCATGTACTGTGTCACCTACCCTAGGCTAAGCGACAAACAAGGCTACTAAAATATAGCTTTCGTTTGTTGAGTACGGCCTTTCCTCGTCTACTCAATTCAGTGTTGAAATACAATACATGCTGTAAAGTGGAAAGTAGAAAGTAGATGTTGAGCCTTGTAAATCAACTCTGCTTTGTTTGTCGTAAAGGATTATCATGTAACTAATCATGCCGTAACATCACATTTTTATTTATTTTTTGGTGCGTCTGTGTTGTTCAGTATTTAGTGTTATATATTGCGTTGTGTGAACTGTTGTTTGCCTTTTGGTCGTTTTTTCCGGTTTTTGCCCGGCTTTGTCAGTTTGATTTAAACTTATGAGTTTGAATGTCCCTTTGATATCTTTTTCATTTCTTTAAGTAATAAAAGGTTTAAGAAATTGTGGTTGTATGTGTCATGATAACGAATTGGTCATATGTCCCCTGAGCTAATAAACTTGTTTTCGCGATCCTTTGTCTTATTGAATATAGTCCTCTTTTCTTTCTTGCGAGGCTATTTTTTGGCGTTTGTTATTTCTGCAACTGAGAATCTTCAAATTAAAATGATACCAAGGGGACAGCCTCAACCCATGAAAAAAAACAAACTAAGATAAATTGAAAGTCCAGCAGACAGACAACAGTCCGCAAAACACAACATCGAAATATAAAAACGAACACTACTTTAAACCGCTTATGATCTTATGAGGTCATGAAAGATAATCAACCTTTCTGTTATTTACATTCATTATTACCTGCATTACGTTCAAAATTTTATGGTGAATAGTTATCAAAGGTACTAGGATTATAATTTAGTACGCCAGACGCGTATTTCGTCTACATAAGACTCATCACTGACGCTCATATCAAAATATTTATAAAGCCAAACAAGTACAAAGTTGAAGAGCATTGAGGATCCAAAATTCCAAAAAGTTGTGCCAAATACGGCTAAGGTAATCTATGCCTGGGATAAGAAAATAATACTAAAACAGCTTTCTTTTGAAAAAGCAACTTCTTAACACAGTTAATGTGTAAAGATTTCAGAAAGAAAATGGGGAATCGAATGTGTCAAAGAGATTACACCTCGACCAAAGTGCAGAAAACAGCCAAATGCCACCATTGGGTCTTTAAAACAGCGAGAAAATTCCGTGTCAAAATAAAATATGTTTAACAATAGATTTTTAAATGAGAGATATGAGACAGCAATCCAACAACAACAATAAACTTAATGTTCGGCTCTCCCTTGACACCATTAGCGAGTATGGTCTTGATAAACGATGATTGTCTGTTGGAAGGGGACAATACATGGGAGAGCCATATCTTTTGCACATAAAAGACACACTTGTAAATTTTCGAAAAAGAACAGGTTATTGCCACAACAAGGCAACACCCGCAAAGTGGAAAGGAATTAACATAAGTTGCAATATTTTTTTTTTCAATCCAATATAGATACATATGTGTAAACTAACAATAAACAAAAGACATAAGGGACATCTCTTTTTAATTCAATCGTCGAAACGCATGCATCAATTGAACTCGAATTATGTATTTGTTTGATTGCTTGATATACGCTCCTTTTATTGTGTTCAAATGATGTTTTCAAACATATTTGCAGAAAGGTAGCAATAGCCCATTTAATGATTTTGAACAAATCTGTATCATTATATGAAGCACTATTTGTGAGAAAACAGTAACGCCAGAATCGATATAGTTTCCCAATTTCTTTATTTGAATATTAAACCATTGAATCAAATTATTAAATAATTTTTTTTACGGAAGGAAAGAAATGAAGAAAACAATGTGTGTCATTGTCGTTAGTCGCGAACAATTCACATTAACACCAATAATTCATAGATCCGTTACTTTCTATGCTTAATTTGGCAATATTAACATAGAAGCAAGTCATACGCTTAAATAAAGTAATAATCATTTCATGTCAAAACTATAACTATTTATGACTTATGCTATAAAAAAAATACCTCTTATAGTATATTCGAGCCCACTGGTTCCCGAAATTTGGGTACACAAAATAAGTCTTATAATCTGAGCAGCAGGACAAATATACCATCCAATTATTACTTCATATATTTTTTGTCATTATTTACAGAAAACTTTTAAAAAGATTATTTAGTGATCCAAGGGCCTTATGTTTTTGTCTGATACACAAATTATTTGAAAACATGTACTACTTTCTTTTAACTATGTTATTTCATACAGTGCCAAATTAGTAGTTCATTACCTGTTATATGACAAGAACGATTGAATGGATAATTAAAATATACCCGACCCAGTTCTTTTCTGTGCAACTAAAGCTCAAAGTATGACCATTTTACTGTATTGTATGCATAAAACATGACCATGTCGGTAACATTAAATTGCTGCCTAGTCTTTAAACCCTCAGTACACGTCAAGAACATGTTCCAACACTCTCTAAAAGGGATAGTGTATTATCTATATTCAGACAAATTTCTGTTCATATTCAACATGTTCCCCTCTTCCAGTTGCAGTTCATATTCCGTCCTTTGTGATATCGGTCCACCTCGATGAACCTGTCTGAATTCTAAATTAGATTCCAGTAGATTCACTAACAATTGTAGTTTACCAATTTACGTATATTTGTTGGGTAAAGGTAAAACAATAATTTAAAGGTTCCATGAAATACAACTTTTATTAGGCTGACTTTGACAATTCCCTGATATTAGTTTTAAAAAATCTCAATTTTCTATCTTCTTCTTACGTTTTGTTCTAATGCAGATAATGGTCACCTATAATGATTTTGCTTATAATAATTCATTATATGTTAGTCTGACTATTGACTTTAGATGAATTTGGCTATTGATTTTATGCATTTTTGACATATTGCTCTTCAACGGTTTCGGTACTTATACATCTTCGGATTTCAAATGTTGGCTTTGAGCGTTCCAGATGAAGGAAAATCGAGAAAAGCGCTACGGACGCAAGTAATTATTAAACGTGTTGTTTTCAATTTGTTAACCATAACAGAATAAAACATACTTTTTCAAATGAATATATCATATATATGAGCAAATAAAAAATAATAATAAGAATAATCATTTAACACAAACAAACTACAAATGTCAGTTTGTTATAAATTCTTTAATTGTATTAAATCAACAACATGAAAATTTCATTAGCTATTATAATCACGAAAAGGCAAAAAAGTGTCCCATATCTTTACAAATAAATGTATATAAACTGATTAGCAAATAAAGCAAACAAAAAAAGATTCTCGTTGGAAAGACCGTTCAGATCAACTCCAAATGATGTGATACGAAGTGTGAAGTCAACCTGAACGTTTCCTGTCTATCATATATTAGCCAACAATCAATAGAATGAGCTACACGACGGGTGACATATGTGGAGCAGGATCCACTTACCCTTCCAATGCACCTGTGTTCACCACCAGTTTGCGGTGGTGTTCTTGTTGCTAAGTCTTTTGCCTTCTATGCTGTGTCTTGTTTATTAGTATTTGTATGTTTGTCTTTTCTTTTTAGCAATGGTGTTGTTGATTTATTTTCGATCTAGGCGTTTGAATGTCCATCTGGTATATTTTGCTCCTCTGCAATATGTTTAAGAAAGTAACTTGTAAAATATAGATATATGTCTATAAACATAAAGAACATATATGTAGACTGCTTATTGAACTAGGAGTGACACACACATGTAAAGGAAAATTTATTTTGTCGTCGTACCCGATCTTACTCATATGGAGTTAACGCCCATTCCTATGCGATTCAGATTGGAAGCTCTTTTCAAAATTTCAAAACTAATGATTTAAATGTGTGGCAATCTACTGTAGATGCAAACTAATTCAGTTGATCTGACATGTTTAAAAGTTTTTAGTTTCTCTAAAACTATGGCTTGTCCAACAAATTCATGAAACGAAACCCATTAGCTCCGAACGATATCCCTTAATTTTGCCGATAAAAACCATATAGTCCGGCCGATTGGTGCAGATATAGAGCAGAATTGCTCACTTGATGAGGAAAACATGCAACTTTGCATAGTAGTTTTTGGTTATATACCCTTTGATTTTAGCTATGGACCCACTCTGAAAAATCCAAAATGGCTGCCATTTCCAAGATGGCGGAAAACGGTATAAATATCAAGATTGTCCTAAAGGTATTCTATATAATTTCGGAAATTAAAGTAATGATTCTTTAAAAATGGACTTAATGTTCTTGAATTTGTTATCAATTAATTTTAAAACATGAAAACATTAATGTGGTTATTTCTATAACACATACATTTGCAAATATGGCTGCATATATATACAAGACAAATAGTGAAATTCAAAATGTCAATCAATATGTTACATGTTATTGTAATTGTTCTTAAACGCTTTCAGTTTTAATGGTTGGAATGAAATAGGTTTAAACGAGTCGGTTGAACGTGAATACAGATAGGTTAAATGTGGTGGAATAGTAGGTTACTCATCTGAACTTTGAGGCAGTGCCGAGTGCACCTTGTCTCGTGTCTCTCTTATGCAGCGTCTTACGTCACTTATCGCGTTTTCATCTACCGTACTCTCTTTACATCGTCAAATTATTCTATGTAATCAATAGGTGTGACTTTTTTCAGGCAGATAAGACGATTGCCCTAATTTAAAATGGTTAAGGGGCAACTATTTCCTTTTCCAACTACGTGCAAAACCAATTCGCAACTATTCAGAGAGCATGGTCCTAAAATGCACTCCTGGTCAGCACTTTTATTAGTTTTAATGGTAACAGTCATTTCTGAGTTTGGCGAAACTGTGATGGTTCGTTTTATGCTGAGTTGAAATCTCGTTTTCACTGTTATCAAATGCCGCATTTATCACTTTACTGTTGATGGTAAGTGTGGGAGTACTCAGTTTAATCACTGCGCTCAATATGTCCAAAATATCTAGCCTAAATATAAATCGTTTGTTAATGGCTCTTTGCACACATCCAATTGTATGTTTACTCTATTAATGTCGAGAGTCGTTCTTTATAATCTTCACAATAACAAACGTGTCAACCCAAACCACGTAGCGGTACCGTCTCAAAATCTCCATTTTCTGCCGGAAATAATTTCTAATTTATCATTGCAGCAGTGTCCACAATCATGCTCACATTCTTGTCATGTATAGTACGTCGTACTGCCAAGCTCTTTCAAATGGTTCGTCTTATGACAATATCGGACGAGGCCGTGGGCCTCTGTTTGATTTTGTGATGAGATGATGTTTCATGGTCAATAGATTTTGAAATCGTGCGTTGGCCTACTGGCCGGACCCTTTGCTGTGTAAAGACTCCATTTCGGGGTACATGTAGCACTTTGATTTGCTCCGTATCCTGGTGAAGGTGACCGTTGTCTGAAATAACCAGGAATTCTGGAGTTTGTCCGTAGAAATGCTATCCGTTGTCTTAAAGGACTACATTTATATGATCTCTAGCTTAGTGGGGTGTTGCTGATTGATAGGCATACAGCTTGGGTGTATTTCTATCTGACGATCTACCGCGATTGTATTGGTCAGAAGATCTTCCACGTGTATATTGATCAGGTGATCTTCCATTGAACTGGTGATCTTCCATGATTATTTGATCAGAAGAACCGAGGTTATATTGATCGGCCAATCCACAGTTATGCTGATTAGTTGAAAGCATAACATCAGCTAGTTTTTGTGTGAGGTTATGCACCTCATTATCCAAAGGACTTCTTATATTTTCTTTATCGCTCGGTGATACTGCGCCATCAGCAAAGTAGACTTGTCGATGGTCATAATTGGCACTTTTTGATCTATATATCGCCATCTGGTTTGCTATTGGCGTTTTCGATTGTTTTAAAGTCTTGTTGAATGTTTATGGTTTTCTCTCTATTAGGATTACTGCTGTACCCATATTTTGAATATTTTATTTATTATGTCTGTTTAGTTCACGCATCATTGTAAATATAACGAAGTTTGATGAGACTGTCGTACAGAGTGAGAGGTTTAGCGCTATTAAACCAGGATTGATCGACCATTTTCTACATTTGAAAATGCCTGTACCAAGTCAGGAATATGACAGTTGTTGTCCATTCGTTTTTGATGTGTTTTGTCATTTGATTTTTCCAAGACTAGGGATCGACTTTCCGATTTTATTTTCCTCTGAGTTCACTATTTTTTGTGATTTTACTTTTTACATGCCATGAAGAATCTTTGTCTTTACATCCATTTGGAATGCTTCGGTTTCAATAAGGTTTGATCGTCTTTCTTGCTGAAGCGCTGCTCCAATGCTTTTTTTAGGGCTTGGAATCATCATTTGTGTTTACCTTGCGAGCGTACTCAAAGCCAACATCGCCCTGGCAATCTGGGGCCTACACACATTTTTCCTGTTTTCCCATTGTCCTCTACCGGCAGTTCGTTAAAATTGTTAAATGAACGCCTCCCAATTCAAGGATCCTTTTCAATTGAATTTTTGCAATTTTGGGAGCTGTGGGCTACGGCTCCGGTCCCTTTCACCAAGATTTTCTTGCCATCGGGTATATTCTCCAATGAGGAGTCTGAAGAAGAGCTGTTGTCACACTCTTTTGGTTTCCTCTGCCCTTTCCTGGATCGGTGGGTGGAGTCAGCTTGCTGTTATGGGAAGCCTGTTAGAGCTCCAGGAGCTGACGAGGTTGTTATAATTGGAGTGATAAATGTGGAAATTGCAATTGACTCGACGGGGATGATATCGTAAGTATGCACTGCATTCAGCATCGGAGAAACGTGATAGGATCCACTTGCAGCCAATTGTTTCTGTAATGGTGTGCTGCTCTGAACCAAATATTATTGACTCAAAGTAGATGACAAGTGTGCGTAAGAAGACACATAAGCCTTTTGATGGTACCCTTGATTAGTACTAGAGGTTTATAGTATGTTCTTAAATGGAGATTGTTGTTAAATAATTTGAACTGTCTCATGCAGGGCCAAGGGTCCTGACATAGGACTTTTGACTTAAGGTGAAGACACCTTCAACAGAGTTGGCGCGGTTGATGGTTCATGCGAACTACAATTGGGGAAAGACCCAAGGCATGTATTTTGTAAACTTTTGGTAAACTTGCGTTGTACTGGCTAAGGTCACATTTTGGCTTAGATGATGTGTCTATTGCAGGAATTTTAACTTCTTTATTTCGATTGTCAACTAATTCATTTACAACAGATGCCAGTTCTTGGAAGGTACCCTGCTGTTCAAATGCACTTTTCAATTGAACTGTGTCTCCTTCCTCAGTTGTTGTCAGCTTGTCCATCCGTATCACCATAACATTGAATATCTTATTGGTCTGACCATCAATTCCGCCAAGCAATTACCACTTGCCTTGTGGTCTATCCTGTCTTCAAACTGCTGAAGTTGCTGAGATATTGCTCCATCTGTTCCTTATTAATATTCATTGCCTCTTTCTGTTCAGCTTGAATCGTAATGAGACCAACACATATTTTATCAATTCACGCTTCGCTCTGTTTTATATTGCGGTAAATCGCAGCTGTTTTTGAGCATTATATTTTCTATCTGCTAAAAATTCTTGGTACAATTGTTTAATAGTCATTTCTGTCCTCTGTTTAAGCGTTTTCAGCTGTGGGTTTCTCCATATCCCCAAGTGATTCAGTTTCTGCCATTCAATGTTCTTGTCCTTACTGTCCTCAATTCCTGCCATTTCACTGATATAATAACTCAAATTGCAAAATATTGCAACCCAAGAAATAAGATAGGCACTGACTGATATCTTCAGGCAGATAAATTCCAAATCACAGCTTTTATGTGTGACCCAAGACAACAAATAGTGCAGCTTTTAATGAAAGCTACTACTGCAGCTTCTTATGAAAGCTACTACTATGTGTATGAAATGACAAGCAAGGCAAAATTAAAAAGGAGAGAACTGGGACAGATACTAAATGACAATGTACATCAATAAAATGGTAGTATTCAGTTCAATTCTCAATATTGAATATTTGCTTATTTTTCAAGGCGGCCATTTTGAAAATAGCCGCCATTTTGTATTTCAAAGATAGATCAAAACAAAATCTTGCTTAGTACACCAAGTCATTCAAATATGTTCATTTTTGTGCTTCCAGCATCAAATCCACTGTGCTTTGTGCAATACTGGAAAATATTTTAGAACGTACGGCCGCCATCTTGAAATAAGCCGCCATATTGAATTTTGAGAGTGGGTCCATAGCTAATATTGCTCAGTACACAAAAATGTACCATCATGCAAAAAATGGTGCTTTCCTCATTATTTGAGCAATTTTTTCACCGATCGGCCGGACTAATAGAAGCAAATAAAGGACTCAAAACGAAAGAAAACTAAAAACGGAAATAGGAAGTGAGTGATCAGCTTTTCTACTCCCCTATTATACACTACTTGTAGAACGTTATTATCATAAAACGTTGCCTCAAATATGCTGTCAGCAACCCAGAAACAAAAATTAAGTGTAGCCAACATTAGAATGACACCTTGTGCTATCTTCCAAAATTTATTTCTATTACAGTTTGGAACTTTTTTGTAGTTATCAAATTGAAGAATGCATATAATTTGCAAATAAAGTTGGAAAAGTTTAATAACCCATTTCACCATTAAAAGATATGCATCATTCTCCAATGTTTTAGTTTCGTTTTTGTCAAATATTTTCAGAAGAAGAATACATGATAGCAGTTCTAAAGACACATAAGCAATTGAGCCTAAGAAACTAATGATAAGAATATTTTGGTGTAAATGAAATATCTCAACTGAGCGGATTGCTGTAAAATACGATCCAAGAGATAAAGCATGAAAGCAAAAAATGAGAAGAAAAATCAAAACCAGGCTTATAACAATGTCATAGGAGAAATATGAAAGCTCTATCATGGATGATTTTGTGTAAATTTGAATTTCAAAATTACTGTAGTTAGAAAGTGATTTGTCTTCGGATTTTAACAAAAAACCAATTACAAATTTTGGTGCACAAAAAAGAATACCAGATACCACACAAATTATTGAATAAGACGAAAAGGAATTCTCAAGTCCAAGAAAAATCAAATTTTCTCTGCCATTAGAATTATTCGTGGATTCTTCTATCGCTAACGATTGTTCTGAAGGCTGACTTATCGAATCTACAATCGAAGTGAAATCTGTTGTAATTGAGCGATTCACATGGCCTCTTTGTAAATCACAAGATAAATGTGTGTTTTGTGTTTGTGCTGGCCATAACTCTGCTAAAAATATCATGCTAAGCAGCGAATATTCTAGTTCTATAGGATGGCAATAAGGTCTCACTGATGCAAACACTTCAGCTGCATAACATCTATTGTCAATACTGGTATTGTTGTCCGCAGAACATGGTGCTATGTTTTCATCAGCTGTCATGTAGATGTCAACAAAAAAATGGGTCCACTGCGAAATATTTGCCAAAAATATCAGTAAAAGACTGTAATATATTTTCCATGAAGCACAAAACTGATAATTTATAAATCTATGAACAAATGTAGACTGGACTATATAAAATAAAATCTGTACAACTTTGTATAAGATAAGTACAGCATCATTATCGGATGAAGGAACGGTTTTGCATTCAGCATTTTCAGTTTGCTGTCCATCAGTTTCCTGTGGGTAACATGTGAGGGCTTTTATTATCTTGACTGTTGAATAAAAAACCGTAAAGCCAGTAAAAATCCACAAAAAGGATAGTTTGATTTTATGAAAAAATCTATCCTTTGTGTGCAAATCTGCAATGTTATCCGTGAGGCGATTAGCTACTATAAAAACAATACAAGTAACAGCTGCTATGAGAAAGCAAATGCTGAGGTAAACTCGCTTAGGACCAACAAATGAACCACCGAAACTCTCGACGGATGGATGCTCAAATGATGCAAGACCAAAAAGGACTACAAACGTTACAACAAGAATACTAGACAGAATAATAATGCAGCTAATACTTCCATCATTGACTTTGTTTTCCTGTTCAAATGTACTGTTAATGTCTGACTTCGACGGTCGTCCGGCTGTAAAGGGAAAAACCAGTGAAGCTCGAACAACTTTTTTACAGCAAGACTGTGCCATTTTTATGAGAAAAAAGATAGTTGATGTTGTTTGTCTTGTTTTCAATGCTTTCTCAGTCTGCCTACAAAAAAACATATGAGATAATATGAGTTGTTGGCTTCTTTAAATTTTTTAATTATCTTATGCTGCAACGTGTTTCGATTACCAATTGGGCGTGATAGCACCCACAAAATTTCCAAACCTTTTTGCAATCTCGTTTATGTTAAACTAGTTGTTTTCCCTTGAGATAAAGCGAAAAATAATTTGGTTTATGTTTGTACAAGATATATATAGATTCCACTCTTGCATCAAGTGTGTTACAGTTATATCCTAACAGTCATAACCAAACATTTTGGTTTTATTTGTTTAGTCCAATAACTGCCTTTATGTGTTCTGCGTTCTGATCTGTTGTTTAATGCTTATCATTTAATGTTTTAATATCTAATTGCTGTTTCGTAGAGTTTTAAAAACTTTTACGTTTCAATATTAATCAGTGCTCGTATCGTATTTATTTTCTATTCATAGTCTAACATAATTATGCTTCGTTCAATGTTAAACCTTATTGCATTAGTTTTTGCCTCAAGCCAATGGTTTTCATTTACAGGACATTCAGTGTCGTACAAGTTTGACATTTTTTGACGTATTTGGCACAACTTTTTAGAATTTTGGTTCCTCAATGCTCTTTAACTTTGTTTGGCTTCATAAATATTTTGATATGAGCGTCTTTGATGAGTCTTATGTAGACGATACGCGCGTCTGGCGTACTAAATTATAAACCTGGTACCTTTGATAACTATTTGACGTCACTAAAAACAGACTGAAGAAAATAAGGAAATAATATATCACTTGCATTTACAAGATATTGGCAAATATCAAGTAGGATGTCTGCTTAGAAATCATTTAAAATGCATGTCTGGAGATAAGCTTTATAAACATTGTTTCGAGGGTGAAAACGAAATATTTTTATGATAAGCCTGGTACCTTTGATGACTAATTAAACCTCATAATAACAATAATTAAGATATCTTTTGTACAAAGTTGTTAAACCCTACTATCCAGTAATATACACAATCCTGTTATCAGTATACCAATTTGAAATCAAAATGAACTATGGGAACGTTATATATTATTAAAATGTAACTTACTATATCTTAAAGGTGTAAACAGTTAAATCCTACAATTGTTTACAATCAACACTGGAATATTTATAATCTTAAATAAGTGGTGTACTCATATGCTAATAATAATACTAGATATTAATACGAACTGTATATGATGAAAATATTAAAATAGGGAATAGCTCAGGTGATCTCATGGGACTTTAAACCGTTTGCCAATTTAGTTATTTGTAAAGCTGATACTTGATTGAGCAGCACGCTTTGTATTGTTTAATTTAAATCTAAATTTTAACACAAAGACAAAGGAATGAATACATGCTAAATAAATCTATAAATTGAAGCTACACACTACATATTTCAAATTGTAACTCTAAAATTATGGATATTTGTATAAAACAACACAAATCTTACACAAACTTCTCAATAGTTAGTGATTGTATATCGTAAACATGTTGTTTTATGTAAGCATTTTATTTATACTATATGGACTTTCTAATCACAAACATTGCCCCAACACTATTAAGTTGACCAGTTGTGTCCTTTTCCCAAGTAGTACACTTTGCGTATGTGTTGGTTATGATTCTGAAGTTTTATCTTAAACATCATACCAAAAAAAGTATTGAAAATTATTCGACATTTTATATATTTTTATTTAAGTGTAGCAAGGTTGGCGTCTTAAGAATGTAAACTCAATATCTCCTTTTTCCGTATACTAATTTGAAATAAGAATACAAGAGAGGCGAAAAATACAAAAGGGACAGTCAAAATCATAGATCGAAAATCAACTGACAACACCATGGCAAAGACATTAAAAAAAAAGACAAACAGATAAATAATAGTACACAAAAAACAACTTAGAATATTAAAGACTTAGCAACACGAACCCCAACAAAACTTGGGATAATCTCGGGTGCTCCGGACGGGTAAGCAGATCCTGCTCTACATTTGGCATGTTATTAAACCCGTTGAATAGTATAATTCTGTAGTTCACACTCACATTCATGAAAAAGGAAGGGAATTGTAGCTACGAAGTAAGGAACATATCCGATATCATCTGTGAAACGTTAATTTCAGAACGGTTAACCTACTCCTGATTTACGAGGGGATTATTCCAACTTCACCATTAGGAACTCTTGGTTTAATAGCTTCCTTGTGAGCAGCAACCCTCTATCATGAAAAACATGATAGGAAATACAAGCCCGAGAATATATCATGTATATTGAGGGAATATAATAAACCAACCATGAAAAAATGACTTACCTTGTATATAAGATGAAAACTGTAATATCCTACAATTGGTGGTGATCAATTAGGCAGGTAACTTCTATGTATTGGATTTGTATACTGGAATCTCTATCAAATATAGTAAATGTAGAACCTATATCTTAATATTTGTACAATATATTAATACGAGCAATAAATTATTTAAACCTAAATATAGGGAATACCTCAGTAGATCATGGGACATTACAAGTTATGCCAATTTCTTTCATTCATTTTTGTAAAGTATACGTGATCAAGAGCAACCCATTCTGTGTTATTAAAACTTTAAATTTAAAAACAAAGACGAAAAGATGAAAAGATGCCAAACAAATATTTAATGGGAATTAAACACACTACATGTATCCAGTAATGACCGTATATTAGTCAATACTCGCTGGAAATCACCACGCTTAAGGATGTTTGCTTGTCATGTTTTGATTTTTGTCAGATTTTCGGAGTCCTCTAGTTGTATCTATTTGAATGCCACAAAATAAAATGCCCTTTGACCCCCATTTGTTTTAGAATTGTTTGCATGTATAATTATAAACCATCTGTAAAAGTCTTATAAAATCCTTGTTATTTTTTGATAAATTTTGAGCACTTAAATTTGTCAATGATAAAACTATTTTAAAAAAATCAAGAGAGGACGTTTTCCTAATTCTAATTACTAATATCTCGAAAACAAGCAAATTGACCTATTTCATGTATTTGTTTTTGCTCTTTTGGTTCCTTTAATAATCCTTTTTCAATATATACTAGTGTTATGAAAATCTTGTTATTTTAAAACTGAATAGCGAACATCCTAACTGATTGTATATGTGAAACATCCTGTAAGATTTGATAACTTTTAATTACTATGAATCATGTGTGAATGTTCACACTTTACAAGTTGTGCGCATGACAAGATTTATGTATCGATAGTTTCATATTCCTTTTTGTTGATTTGACTGCGTGTGGATTCACATTTCAGGGGATGAATCCATAGCAGGAGACAATTGCCCTATTTCCATCAGATTATATTAGATACATTAAGGTGTTTTCACCAAAAGTTGATTTTCGATATCATAAAATCGGCAATTCGTAGTTGCTTCTTATTTACACAAACTGTAGGTATTTTGTGTTTCACCTTATATTTCTCAAAAACCGCCATGGCCTTTTTTTTTTTTTTTATCGATCAATGATTTTGAATGTTTCACTTGTATCTTTCGCTCTTAAGTTTAGTATTCGTATCACAAACTCGGTATTGTTTTTCATTGATTGATACGATATTTATTTATAAGTGACTTTATATTCAAATAATTATCAAATTATTTTTGAAGGAAGAACATGAAATATTCTGTATATACGTTGAACTATCCAGAATCCTGGTATTCGTAGTGGGTCCACATACATACAAAATATGGCATGTTCTTCCTTCAAATGTAATTTATTCGTATTCGTCCCAACAAACTTAACTAAGCTAGAAATTCAGAGCTTTAGAGTCAGATATGCACTATGGAGATCCGTCCAGAAACATTTTGTTTGATAAGAACGTTCCTGGTTGAGGTTAATCCAGGCAAGTTCAGGTTTTGAGTAAGAACGGTATTGTCGATGTTGATTAAATAAAGTTTTGGTTTTGAATCAGAGAGATTGTGGTGGAAGTTAAACAGGACCGGCTCAGGTTTTGAGTACTTGCAATCGATACAGTGTCAATATCATTCTCATAACAGATTACACTAGATTTGTAATTGTTAGCAATAACGGATGACACCCTTTCCCAATTGCCAGGATAACGGGAGCCATTTTGAAAATTCCAAAGTCAAAGAGTGCCTCTTTACATGCTTATTATGTTTTTTTTATAAAATTTCATTCAATTTGGAGCATTTTGAAATTTGTGACATTTTTGTAGTTTCCATGGTAACGGTGGCCATTTTGGAAATTCAAAAGTCAAAATTCATAACAACATATGCCAAATAACATTTGTGTGAAGTTTCATCAATTTTGGAGCATTTTGATATTTTTGACATTTTTGCTGTTTCCATGGTTACGGTGGCCATCTTGAAAGTTCCAAACCAAAAAAGCAAATCTTCACATGGTGGTTCACATTATGGTACAGTTCCATCAACTTGGGTCCT